>NW_027174790.1:0-66000 GCF_000390325.3 Nicotiana tomentosiformis | reverse complement strand
GTAACCACCCCGCCATGATCGTTCCTCATTTTTTGCGTTTTTCTGCCAAAAAACTAGAATTCCGCGTGATTCCTATATTTTCGTCTACTATTGCCCACGCCTTCCGGGTGGGTCGGGCCTCCAGGACTCGGATCGCCTAAAAATTTTTCGGGCCATCAAATATGACCTAAGGAACCATATTCACCGCCCCGCCATGATCGTTCCTCATTTTTTGCATTTTTCGGCTAAAAACCTAGAATTCCGCTCGATTACCATATTTTTGTGTGCTACAGCCCACGCCTTCCAAGTGGTCCCGGGAACCTCGGACCCCGGTCGCCTAACATTTTTCGAGCCATCAAATATGACCTAAGGAACCATAGGAACTGCCCTGCCATGATCGTTCCTCACTTATTGCGATTTCCGGCAAAAAAAACTAGAATTCCGCCCGATTCCCATATTTTCGTGTACTATAGCCCACACCTTCCGAGTGGGCCGGGCCTCCCGGACTCGGATCATCTAAATTTTATTCGGGCCATCAAATAAGACCTAAGGAACCATATTCACCTCCCCGCCATGATCGTTCCTCATTGTTTGCATTTTTCGGCTAAAAAACTAGAATTCCGTATGATTCCCATATTTTCGTTTGCTATAATTGCCCACGCCTTCCCAATGCGTAGGGAATCCCGGACCCCGATCTTCTAAAATTTTTCCGGACCATCAAATACAACCTAAGAAACCATAGTCACCGCCCCGCCTGATTCCCATATTTTCATGTGCTATAGCCCACGCCTTCCGAGTGGGCCGGGTATCCCGGACTCGGATCGCCTAAACTTTTTCCGGGCCATCAAATACGACCTAAGGAACCATAGTCACCGTTCCGCCATGATCGTTCCTCATTTTTTGCATTTTTCGGCCAAAAAACTAGAATTCTTCCCGATTCCCATATTTTCGTGTGTTATAGCACACGCCTTCCAAGTGGTCCCAGGACCCCCGGACCCCGATAGCCTAAAAGTTTTTCGGGCCATAAAATAAGACCCAAGGAACCATAGTAACCACCCCGCCATGATCGTTCCTCATTTTTTGCGTTTTTCTGCCAAAAAACTAGAATTCCGCGTGATTCCTATATTTTCGTCTACTATTGCCCACGCCTTCCGGGTGGGTCGGGCCTCCAGGACTCGGATCGCCTAAAAAAATTTCGGGCCATCAATACGACCTAAGGAACCATATTCACCGCCCCGCCATGATCGTTCCTCATTATTTGCATTTTTCGGCCAAAAACCTAGAATTCCGCTCGATTCCCATATTTTTATGTGCTACAGCCCACGCCTTCCAAGTGGTCCCGGGAACCTCGGACCCCGGTCGCCTAATATTTTTCTGGGCCATGAAATACGACCTAAGGAACCATAGTCACCGCCCCACCATGATCGATCCTCATTTTTTGCATTTTACGTCCAAAAAACTAGAATTCCGCCCGATTCCCATATTTTCGTGTGTTATTGCCCAAGCCTTCCGAGTGGGCCGGGCCTACCAGACTCGGATCGCGTAAAAAATTTTCGGGCCATCAAATACGACCTACGGAACCATAGTCACCGCCTCGCCATGATTGTTGCTAATATTTTGCATTTTTCGGCCAAAAAACTAGAATTCCGCCCGATTCCCATATTTTCGTGTGCTATAGCTCACGCCTTCCAAGTGGTCCCGGTACCCCCGGACCCCGATCGCCTAAAATTTTTCCGGGCCATCAAATACGACCCAAGGAACCATAATAACCGCCCCGCCATGATCGTTCCCCATTTTTGCATTTTTCGGCCAAAAAACTAGAATTCCGCGTGATTCCCATATTTTCGTGTGCTAAATAGCCCACGTCTTCCGAGTGGGCCCGGCCTTCCGGACTCGGATCGCCTAAAAATTTTTCGGGCCATCAAATACGACCTAAGGAACCATAGTCACCGTCCCGCAATGATCGTTCCTCATTTTTTGCAATTTTCGTCCAAAAGACTAGAATTCCGCCCGATTCCCATATTTTCGTGTGTTATAGCCCACGCCTTCCAAGTGGTCCCGGGAACCCCGGACCCCGATCGCCTAATATTTTTACGGGCCATAAAATATGATTTAAGGAACCATAGTCACCGCCCTGCCATGATCGTTCCTCATTTTTTGCGTTTTTCGGCCAAAAAACTAGAATTCCGCGCGATTCCCATATTTTTGTGTGCAATAGCCCACGCCTTCCGAGTGGTCCCAGACCCCCGGACCCCTATCGCCTAAAGTTTTTTCGGACCATCAAATACGTCCTAAGGAACCATAGTCACCGCCCCGCCATGATCGTTCCTATGTTTTTGTATTTTTTGGCAAAAAACCTAGAATTCCGCGCGATTCCATATTTTCATTTGCTATAGCCCACGCCTTCTGAGTGGTCCCGGGAACCCCGAACCCCGATCGCCTAAAAGTTTTCCAGCCATCAAATACGACCTAAGGAACCATAGTCACCGCCCCACCATGATCGGTCCTCATTTTTTGCATTTTACGTCCAAAAAACTAGAATTCCGCCCGATTCCCATATTTTCGTGTGTTATTGCCCAAGCCTTCCGAGTGGGCCGGGACTACCAGACTCGGATCGCCTAAAATTTTTTCGGGCCATCAAATACGACCTAAGGAACCATAGTCACCGCCCCGCCATGATTGTTGCTAATATTTTGCATTTTTCGGCCAAAAAACTAGAATTCCGCCCGCTTCCCATATTTTCGTGTGCTATAGCTCACGCCTTCCAACTGGTCCCGGTACCCCCGGACCCCGATCGCCTAAAATTTTTTCGGGCCATCAAATACCACCCAAGGAACCATAATAACCGCCCCGCCATGATCGTTCCCCATTTTTGCATTTTTCGGCCAAAAAACTAGAATTCCGCGTGATTCCCATATTTTCGTGTGCTAAATAGCCCACGTCTTCCGAGTGGGCCGGGCCTTCCGGACTCCGATCGCCTAAAATTTTTCCGGACCATCAAATACGACCTAAGAAACCATAGTCACCGCCCCGCCATGATCGTTACTCATATTTTGTGTTTTTCGGCCAAAAAACTAATATTCCGCCCGATTCCCATATTTTCGTGTGCTATAGCCCATGCCTTCCGAGTGGGCCGGGTCTCCCGGACTCGGATCGCCTAAACTTTTTCCGGGCCATCAAATACGACCTAAGGAACCATAGTCACCGTTCCGCCATGATCGTTCCTCATTTTTTGCATTTTTCGGCCAAAAAACTAGAATTCCGCCCGATTCCCATATTTTCGTGTGCTATGCTCACGCCTTCCAAGTGATCCCGGTATCCCCGGACCCCGATCGCCTAAAATTTTTTCAGGCCATCAAATACGACCAAAGGAACCATAATAACCGCCCCGCCATGATCGTTCCCCATTTTTGCATTTTTCGGCCAAAAAACTAGAATTCCGCGTGATTCCCATATTTTCGTGTGCTAAAGAGCCCACGCCTTCCGAGTGGGTCGGGCCTCCAGGACTCGGATCGCCTAAAATTTTTCAAGGCCATCAAATACGACCTAAGGAACCATATTCACCGCCCCGCCATGATCGTTCCTCATGTTTTGCATTTTTCAGCCAAAAACCTAGAATTCCGCTCGATTCCCATATTTTTGTGTGCTACAGCCCACGCCTTCCAAGTGGTCCCGGGAACCTCGGACACCGGTCGCCTAATATTTTTTTGGGCCATCAAATACGACCTAAGGAACCATAGTCACTGCCCCACCATGATCGGTCCTCATTTTTTGCATTTTACGTCCAAAAAACTAGAATTCCGCCCGATTCCCATATTTTCGTGTGTTATTGCCCAAGCCTTCCGAGTGGGCCGAGCCTACCAGACTCGGATTGCCTAAAACTTTTTCGGGCCATCAAATACGACCTAAGGAACCATAGTCACCGCCCCGCCATGATCGTTGCTAATATTTTGCATTTTTCGGCCAAAAAACTAGAATTCCGCCCGATTCCCATATTTTCGTGTGCTATAGCTCACGCCTTCCAAGTGATCCCGGTACCCCCGGACCCCGGTCGCCTAAAAATTTTCCGGTCCATCAAATACGACCCAAGGAACCATAATAACCGCCCTGCCATGATCGTTCCCCATTTTTGCATTTTTCGGCCAAAAAACTAGAATTCCGCGTGATTCCCAGATTTTCGTGTGCTAAATAGCCCACGTCTTCCGAGTGGCCCTGGCCTTCCAGACTCGGATCGCCTAAAAATTTTTCGGGCCGTCAAATACGACCTAAGGAACCATAGTCACCGTCCTGTAATGATCGTTCCTCATTTTTTGCATTTTTTGGCCAAAAAACTAGAATTCCGCCCGATTCCCATATTTTCATGTGTTATAGCCCACGCCTTCCAATTGGTCCCGGGAACCCCGGACCCCGATCGCCTAATATTTTTTCGAACCATAAAATATTATTTAAGGAACCATAGTCACCGCCCTACCATGATCGTTCTTCATTTTTTGCGATTTCCGGCAAAAAAACTAGAATTCCGCCCGATTCCCATATTTTCGTGTGCTATAGCCTACACCTTCCGAGTGGGCCGGGCCCTCGGACTCGGATCATCTAAATTTTATTCGGCCCATCAAATAAGACCTAAGGAACCATATTCACCTCCCCACCATGATCGTTCCCCATTGTTTGCATTTTTCGGCTAAAAAACTAGAATTCTGTACGATTCCCATATTTTCGTATGCTATAATTGCCCACGCCTTCCCAATGGGTATGGAATCCCGGACCCCGATCGCCTAAAATTTTTCCGGACCATCAAATACGACCTAAGAAACCATAGTCACTGCCCCGCCATGATCGTTACTCATATTTTGTGTTTTTCGGCCAAAAAACTAGAATTCCGCCCGATTCCCATATTTTCCTGTGCTATAGCCCACGCCTTCCGAGTGGGCCGGGTCTCCCGGATTCGGATCGCCTAACCTTTTTCCGGACCATCAAATACGACCTAAGAAACCATAGTCACCGTTCCGCCATGATCGTTCCTCATTTTTTGCATTTTTCGGCCAAAAAACTAGAATTCTGCCCGATTCCCATATTTTCGTGTGTTATAGCACACGCCTTCCAAGTGGTCCCGGGACCCCCGGACCCCGATCGCCTAAAAATGTTTCAAGCCATAAATTAAGACCCAAGGAACCATAGTAACCACCCCGCCATGATCGTTCCTCATTTTTTGCATTTTTCTGCCAAAAAACTAGAATTCCGCGAGATTCCCATATTTTCGTCTACTATTGCCCACGCCTTCCGAGTGGGTCGGGCCTCCAGGACTCGGATCGCCTAAAATTTTTCCGGGCCATCAAATACGACCTAAGGAACCATATTCACCGCCCCGCCATGATCGTTCCTCATTTTTTGCATTTTTCGGCCAAAAACCTAGAATTCCGCTCTATTCCCATATTTTTGTGTGCGCCCACGCCTTCCAAGTGTTCCCGGGAACCTCGGACCCCGGTCGCCTAATATTTTTCTGGGCCATCGAATACGACCTAAGGAACCATAGTCACCGCCCCACTATGATCGGTCCTCATTTTTTGCATTTTACGTCCAAAAAACTAGAATTCCGCCCGATTCCCATATTTTCGTGTGTTATTGCCCAAGCCTTCCGAGTGGGCCGGGCCTACCAGACTCGGATCGCCTAAAATTTTTCCGGGCCATCAAATACGACCTAAGGAACCATAGTCACCGCCCCGCCATGATCGTTGCTAATATTTTGCATTTTTCGGCCAAAAAACTAGAATTCCGCCCGATTCCCATATTTTCGTGTGCTATAGCTCACGCCTTCCAAGTGGTCCCGGTACCCCCGGACCCCGATCACCTAAAATTTTTTCGGGCCATCAAATACGACCCAAGTAACCATAATAACCGCCCCGCCATGATCGTTCCCCATTTTTGCGTTTTTCGGCCAAAAAACTAGAATTCCGCGTGATTCCCAGATTTTCGCGTGCTAAATAGCCCACGTCTTCCGAGTGGGCCGGGCCTTCCAGACTCGGATCGCCTAAAATTTTTTCGGGCCATCAAATACAACCTAAGGAACCATAGTCACCGCCCCGCAATGATCGTTCCTCATTTTTTGCATTTTTCGGCCAAAAAACTAGAATTCCGCCCGATTCCCATATTTTCGTGTGTTATAGCCCACGCCTTCCAAGTGGTCCCGGGAACCCCGGACCCCGATCGCCTAATATTTTTACGGGCCATAAAATATGATTTAAGGAACCATAGTCACCGCCCTACCATGATCGTTCTTCATTTTTTGCGTTTTTCGGCCAAAAAACTAGAATTCCGCGTGATTCCCATATTTTCGTGTGCTAAATGGCCCACGTCTTCCGAGTGGGCCTTCCGGACTCGGATCGCCTAAAATTTTTTCGGGCCGTCAAATTCGACATAAGGAACCATAGTCACCGCCCCGCCATGATCGTTCCTATGTTTTTGTATTTTTTGGCAAAAAACCTAGAATTCTGCGTGATTCCATATTTTCATTTGCTATAGCCCACGCCTGCGAGTGGTCCCGGGAACCCCGGACCCCGATCGCCTAAAAGTTTTCCAGCCATCAAATACGACCTAAGGAACCATAGTCACCTCCCCGCCATGATCGTTCCTCATTTTATGCAGTTTTCGGACAAAACACTAGAATTCCGCCCGATTACCATATTATTGTGTGCTATTGCCCACGCCTTCCGAGTGGGCCGAGCCCACCGTACTCGGATCGCCTAAAGTTTTTTCAGGCCATAAAAAAGGACCTAAGGAACCATAGTCACCACCTCGCCAAGATCGTTCCTCATTTTTCGCATTTTTCGGCCAAAAAACTAGAATTCCGCCCGGTTCCCATATTTTTGTGTGCTATAGCCCACGCTTTCCAAGTGGTCCCTGGATCCCCGGACCCCGATCGCCTAAAATTTTTCTGGGCCATCAAATACGAACTAAGGAACCATAGTCACCGCCCAGCCATGATCGTTGCTAATATTTTGCATTTTTCGGCCAAAAAACTAGAATTCCGCCCGATTCCCATATTTTCGTGTGCTATAGCTCACGCCTTCCAAGTGGTCCCGGTACCCCCGGACCCTGATCGCCTAAAATTTTTCCGGGCCATCAAATACGACCCAAGGAACCATAATAACCGCCCCGCCATGATCGTTCCCCATTTTTGTGTTTTTCGGCCAAAAAACTAGAATTCCGCGTGAATCCCATATTTTCGTGTGCTAAATAGCCCACGTCTTCCGAGTGGGCCGGGCCTTCCGGACTCGGATCGTCTAAAAATTTTTCGGGCCGTCAAATACGACCTAATCGACCATAGTCACCGCCCCGCAATGATCGTTCCTCATTTTTTGCATTTTTCGGCCAAAAAACTAGAATTCCGCCCGATTCCCATATTTTCGTGTGTTATAGCCCACGCCTTCCAAGTGGTCCCGGGAACCCCGGACCCCGATCGCCTAATATTTTTACGGGCCATAAAATATGATTTAAGGAACCATAGTCACGCCCTACCATGATCGTTCCTCATTTTTTGCGTTTTTCGGCCAAAAAACTAGAATTCCGCGTGATTCCCATATTTTTGTCTACTATTGCCCACGCCTTCCGAGTGGGTCGGGCCTCCAGGACTCGGGCCGCCTAAAATTTTTCCGGGCCATCAAATTCGACCTAAGGAACCATATTCACCGCCCCGCCATGATCGTTCCCCATTTTTTGCATTTTTCGGCCAAAAACCTAGAATTCCGCTCGATTCCCATATTTTTGTGTGCTACAGCCCACGCCTTCCAAGTGGTCCCGGGAACCTCGGACCCCGGTCGCCTAATATTTTTATGGGCCATCAAATATGACCTAAGGAACCATATTCACCGCCCCACCATGATCGGTCCTCATTTTTTGCATTTTACGTCGAAAAAACTAGAATTCCGCCCGATTCCCATATTTTCGTATGTTATTGCCCAAGCCTTCCGAGTGGTCCCGGGATCCCCGGACCCCGATCGCCTAAAATTTTTCCGGGCCATCAAATACAACCTAAGGAACCATAGGAACTGCCCCGCCATGATCGTTCCTCACTTATTGCGATTTCCGGCAAAAAACTAGAATTCCGCCCGATTCCCATATTTTCGTGTGCTATAGCCCAAACCTTCCGAGTGGGCCGGCCCCCACGGACTCGGATCATCTAAATTTTATTCGGGCCATCAAATAAGACCTAAGGAACCATATGCACCTCCCCGCCATGATCGTTCCTCATTTTTTGCGTTTTTCTGCCAAAAAACTAGAATTCCGCGTGATTCCCATATTTTCGTCTACTATTGCCCACGCCTTCCGAGTGGGTCGGGCCTCCAGGACTCGGATCGCCTAAAATTTTTCCGGGCCATCAAATACGACCTAAGGAACCATATTCACCGCCCCGCCATGATCGTTCCTCATTTTTTGCATTTTTCGGCCAAAAACCTAGAATTCCGCTCGATTCCCATATTTTTGTGTGCTACAGCCCACGCCTTCCAAGTGGTCCCGGGAACCTCGGACCCCGGTCGCCTAATATTTTTGTGGGCCATCAAATGCGACCTAAGGAACCATAGTCACCGCCCCACCATGATCGGTCCTCATTTTTTGCATTTTACGTCCAAAAAACTAGAATTCTACCCGATTCCCATATTTTCGTGTGTTATTGCCCAAGCCTTCCGAGTGGGCCGGGCCTACCAGACTCGGATCGCCTAAAATTTTTCCGGGCCATCAAGTACGACCTAAGGAACCATAGTCACCGCCCCGCCATGATCGTTGCTAATATTTTTCATTTTTCGGCCAAAAAACTAGAATTCCGCATGATTCCCATATTTTCGTGTGCAATAGCTCACGCCTTCCAAGTGGTCCCGGTACCCACGGACTCCGATTGCCTAAAATTTTTCCGGGCCATCAAATACGACCCAAGGAACCATAATAACCGCCCCGCCATGATCGTTCCCCATTTTTGCGTTTTTCGGCCAAAAAACTAGAATTTCGCGTGATTCCCATATTTTCGTGTGCTAAATAGCCCACGTCTTCCGAGTGGGCCGGGCCTTTCGGACTCGGATCGCCTAAAGTTTTTCCGGACCATCAAATATGACCTAAGGAACCATAGTCACCGCCCCGCCATGATAGTTCCTATGTTTTTGTATTTTTTGGCAAAAAACCTAGAATTCCGCGCGATTCCATATTTTCATTTGCTATAGCCCACGCCTTCCGAGTGGTCGCGGGAACCCTGGACCCCGATCGCCTAAAATTTTTCCAGCCATCAAATACGACCTAAGGAACCATAGTCACCGCCCCGCCATGATCGTTCCTCATTTTATGCAGTTTTCGGCCAAAACACTAGAATTCCACCCGATTACCATATTATTGTGTGCTATTGCACACGCCTTCCGAGTGGGCCGAGCCCCCCGAACTCGGATCGCCTAAAGTTTTTTCGGGCCATAAAATAGGACCTAAGGAACCATAGTCACCACCTCGCCATGATCGTTCCTCATTTTTCGCATTTTTCGACAAAAAAACTAGAATTCCGCCCGGATCCCATATTTTTGTGTGCTATAGCCCACGCTTTCCAAGTGGTCCCGGGATCCTCGGACCTCGATCACCTAAAATTTTTCCGGGCCATCAAATACGACTAAGGAACCATAGGAACTGCCCCGCCATGATCACTCCTCACTTATTGCGATTTCCGGCAAAAAAACTAGAATTCCGCCCGATTCCCATATTTTCGTGTGCTATAGTCCACACCTTCCGAGTGGGTCGGGCCCCCCGGACTCGGATCATCTAAATTTTATTCAGGCCATCAAATAAGACCTAAGGAACCATATTCACCTCCCCTCCATGATCGTTCCTCATTATTTGCATTTTTCGGCTAAAAAACTAGAATTCCGTACGATTCCCATATTTTCGTGTGCTATAATTGCCCACGCCTTCCCAATGGGTAGGGAACCCCGGACCCCGATCACCTAAAATTTTTCCGGACCATCAAGTACGACCTAAGAAACCATAGTCACCGCCCCGCCATGATCGTTACTCATATTTTGTGTTTTTCGGCCAAAAAACTAATATTCCGCCCGATTCCAATATTTTCGTGTGCTATAGCCCACGCCTTCCGAGTGGGCCGGGTCTCCCTGACTCGGATCGCCTAAACTTTTTCCGGGCCATCAAATACGACCTAAGGAACCATAGTCACCGTTCCGCCATGATCGTTCCTCATTTTTTGCATTTTTCGGCCAAAAAACTAGAATTCCGCCCGATTCCCATATTTTCGTGTGTTATAGCACACGCCTTCCAAGTGGTCCCGGGACCCCGGACCCCGATCGCCTAAAAATTTTTTGGGCCATAAAATACGACCCAAGGAACCATAGTAACCACCCCGCCATGATCGTTCCTCATTTTTTGCGTTTTTCTGCCAAAAAACTAGAATTCCGCGTGATTCCCATATTTTCGTCTACTATTGCCCACGCCTTCCGAGTGGGTCGGGCCTCCAGGACTCGGATAGCCTAAAATTTTTCCGGGCCATCAAATACGACCTAAGGAACCATATTCACCGCCCCGCCATGATCTTTCCTAATTTTTTGCATTTTTCGGCCGAACCCCCGGACCCCGGTCGCCTAAAAATTTTCCGGTCCATCAAATACGACCCAAGGAACCATAATAACCGCCCTGCCATGATCGTTCCCCATTTTTGTATTTTTCGGCCAAAAAACTAGAATTCCGCGTGATTCCCAGATTTTCGTGTGCTAAATAGCCCACGTCTTCCGAGTGGCCCTGGCCTTCCAGACTCGGATCGCCTAAAAATTTTTCGGGCCGTCAAATATGACCTAAGGAACCATAGTCACCATCCCGTAATGATCGTTCCTCATTTTTTGCATTTTTCGGCCAAAAAACTAGAATTCCGCCCGATTCCCATATTTTCGTGTGTTATAGCCCACGCCTTCCAATTGGTCCCGGGAACCCCGGACCCCGATCGCCTAATATTTTTTCGGACCATAAAATATGATTTAAGGAACCATAGTCACCGCCCTGCCATGATCGTTCCTCACTTATTGCGATTTCCGGCCAAAAAACTAGAATTCCGCCCGATTCCCATATTTTCGTGTGCTATAGCCTACACCTTCCGAGTGGGCCGGGCCCTCGGACTCGGATCATCTAAATTTTATTCGGCCCATCAAATAAGACCTAAGGAACCATATTCACCTCCCCACCATGATCGTTCCCCATTGTTTGCATTTTTCGGCTAAAAAACTAGAATTCTGTACGATTCCCATATTTTCGTATGCTATAATTGCCCACGCCTTCCCAATGGGTATGGAATCCCGGACCCCGATCGCCTAAAATTTTTCCGGACCATCAAATACGACCTAAGAAACCATAGTCACCGCCCCGCCATGATCGTTACTCATATTTTGTGTTTTTCGGCCAAAAAACTAGAATTCCGCCCGATTCCCATATTTTCGTGTGCTATAGCCCACGCCTTCCGAGTGGGCCGGGTCTCCCGGACTCGGATCGCCTAACCTTTTTCCGGACCATCAAATACGACCTAAGAAACCATAGTCACCGTTCCGCCATGATCGTTCCTCATTTTTTGCATTTTTCGGCCAAAAAACTAGAATTCTGCCCGATTCCCATATTTTCGTGTGTTATAGCACACGCCTTCCAAGTGGTCCCGGGACCCCCGGACCCCGATCGCCTAAAAATGTTTCAAGCCATAAATTAAGACCCAAGGAACCATAGTAACCACCCCGCCATGATCGTTCCTCATTTTTTGCATTTTTCTGCCAAAAAACTAGAATTCCGCGAGATTCCCATATTTTCGTCTACTATTGCCCACGCCTTCCGAGTGGGTCGGGCCTCCAGGACTCGGACCGCCTAAAATTTTTTCGGGCCATCAAATACGACCTAAGGAACCATATTCACCGCCCCGCCATGATCGTTCCTCATTTTTTGCATTTTTCGGCCAAAAACCTAGAATTCCGCTCTATTCCCATATTTTTGTGTGCGCCCACGCCTTCCAAGTGTTCCCGGGAACCTCGGACCCCGGTCGCCTAATATTTTTCTAGGCCATCGAATACGACCTAAGGAACCATAGTCACCGTCCCACTATGATCGGTCCTCATTTTTTGCATTTTACGTCCAAAAAGCTAGAATTTCTCCCGATTCCCATATTTTCGTGTGTTATTGCCCAAGCCTTCCGAGTGGGCCGGGCCTACCAGACTCGGATCGCCTAAAATTTTTCCGGGCCATCAAATATGACCTAAGGAACCATAGTCACCGCCCCGCCACGATCGTTGCTAATATTTTGCATTTTTCGGCCAAAAAACTAGAATTTCGCCCGATTCCCATATTTTCGTGTGCTATAGCTCACGCCTTCCAAGTGGTCTCGGTACCCCCGGACCCCGATCACCTAAAATTTTTTCAGGCCATCAAATACGACCCAAGTAACCATAATAACCGCCCCGCCATGATCGTTCCCCATTTTTGCGTTTTTCGGCCAAAAAACTAGAATTCCGCGTGATTCCCAGATTTTCGCGTGCTAAATAGCCCACGTCTTCCGAGTGGGCCGGGCCTTCCAGACTCGGATCGCCTAAACTTTTTTCGGGCCGTCAAATACAACCTAAGGAACCATAGTCACCGCCCCGCAATGATCGTTCCTCATTTTTTGCATTTTTCGGCCAAAAAACTAGAATTCCGCCCGATTCCCATATTTTCGTGTGTTATAGCCCACGCCTTCCAAGTGGTCCCGGGAACCCCGGACCCCGATCGCCTAATATTTTTACGGGCCATAAAATATGATTTAAGGAACCATAGTCACCGCCCTGCCATGATCGTTCCTCATTTTTTTGCGTTTTTCGGCCAAAAAACTAGAATTCCGCGTGATTCCCATATTTTCGTGTGCTAAATAGCCCACGTCTTCCGAGTGGGCCTTCCGGACTCGGATCGCCTAAAATTTTTTCGGGCCGTCAAATTCGACATAAGGAACCATAGTCACCGCCCCGCCATGATCGTTCCTATGTTTTTGTATTTTTTGGCAAAAAACCTAGAATTCTGCGTGATTCCATATTTTCATTTGCTATAGCCCACGCCTGCGAGTGGTCCCGGGAACCCCGGACCCCGATCGCCTAAAAGTTTTCCAGCCATCAAATATGACCTAAGGAACCATAGTCACCTCCCCGCCATGATCGTTCCTCATTTTATGCAGTTTTCGGACAAAACACTAGAATTTCGCCCGATTACCATATTATTGTGTGCTATTGCCCACGCCTTCCGAGTGGGCCGAGCCCCCCGTACTCGGATCGCCTAAAGTTTTTTCAGGCCATAAAATAGGACCTAAGGAACCATAGTCACCACCGCGCCAAGATCGTTCCTCATTTTTCGCATTTTTCGGCCAAAAAACTAGAATTCCGCCCGGTTCCCATATTTTTGTGTGCTATAGCCCACGCTTTCCAAGTGGTCCCTGGATCCCCGGACCCCGATCGCCTAAAAATTTTCTGGGCCATCAAATACGAACTAAGGAACCATAGTCACCGCCCAGCCATGATCGTTGCTAATATTTTGCATTTTTCGGCCAAAAAACTAGAATTCCGCCCGATTCCCATATTTTCGTGTGCTATAGCTCACGCCTTCCAAGTGGTCCCGGTACCCCCGGACCCTGATCACCTAAAATTTTTCCGGGCCATCAAATACGACCCAAAGAACCATGATAACCGCCCCGCCATGATCGTTCCCCATTTTTGTGTTTTTCGGCCAAAAAACTAGAATTCCGCGTGAATCCCATATTTTCGTGTGCTAAATAGCCCACGTCTTCCGAGTGGGCCGGGCCTTCCGGACTCGGATCGCCTAAAAATTTTTTCGGGCCGTCAAATACGACCTAATGGACCATAGTCACCGCCCCGCAATGATCGTTCCTCATTTTTTGCATTTTTCGGCCAAAAAACTAGAATTCCGCCCGATTCCCATATTTTCGTGTGTTATAGCCCACGCCTTCCAAGTGGTCCCGGGAACCCCGGACCCCGATCGCCTAATATTTTTACGGGCCATAAAATATGATTTAAGGAACCATAGTCACGCCCTACCATGATCGTTCCTCATTTTTTGCGTTTTTTGGCCAAAAAACTAGAATTCCGCGTGATTCCCATATTTTTGTCTACTATTGCCCACGCCTTCCGAGTGGGTCGGGCCTCCAGGACTCGGGCCGCCTAAAATTTTTCCGGGCCATCAAATTCGACCTAAGGAACCATATTCACCGCCCCGCCATGATCGTTCCCCATTTTTTGCATTTTTTGGCCAAAAACCTAGAATTCCGCTCGATTCCCATATTTTTGTGTGCTACAGCCTACGCCTTCCAAGTGGTCCCGGGAACCTCGGACCCCGGTCGCCTAATATTTTTATGGGCCATCAAATATGACCTAAGGAACCATATTCACCGCACCACCATGATTGGTCCTCATTTTTTGCATTTTACGTCGAAAAAACTAGAATTCCGCCCGATTCCCATATTTTCGTATGTTATTGCCCAAGCCTTCCGAGTGGTCCCGGGATCCCCGGACCCCGATCGCCTAAAATTTTTCCGGGCCATCAAATACGACCTAAGGAACCATAGGAACTGCCCCGCCATGATCGTTCCTCACTTATTGCGATTTCCGGCAAAAAACTAGAATTCCGCCCGATTCCCATATTTTCGTGTGCTATAGCCCACACCTTCCGAGTGGGCCGGGCCCCCCGGACTCGGATCATCTAAATTTTATTCGGGCCATCAAATAAGACCTAAGGAACCATATTCACCTCCCCGCCATGATCGTTCATCATTTTTTGCATTTTTCTGCCAAAACACTAGAATTCCGCGTGATTCCCATATTTTAGTCTACTATTGCCCACGCCTTCCGAGTGGGTCGGGCCTCCATCACTCGGATAGCCTAAAATTTTTCCGGGCCATCAAATACGACCTAAGGAACCATATTCACCGCCCCGCCATGATCGTTCCTCATTTTTTGCATTTTTCGGCCAAAAACCTAGAATTCCGCTCGATTCCCATATTTTTGTGTGCTACATACAGCCCACGCCTTCCAAGTGGTCCCGGGAACCTCGGACCCCGGTCGCCTAATATTTTTATGGGCTATCAAATGCGACCTAAGGAACCATAGTCACCGCCCCACCATGATCGGTCCTCATTTTTTGCATTTTACGTCCAAAAAACTAGAATTCTACCCGATTCCCATATTTTCGTGTGTTATTGCCCAAGCCTTCCGAGTGGGCCGGGCCTACCAGACTCGGATCGCCTAAAATTTTTCCGGGCCATCAAGTACGACCTAAGGAACCATAGTCACCGCCCCGCCATGATCGTTGCTAATATTTTGCATTTTTCGGCCAAAAAACTAGAATTCCGCATGATTCCCATATTTTCGTGTGCAATAGCTCACGCCTTCCAAGTGGTCCCGGTACCCACGGACCCCGATCGCCTAAAATTTTTCCGGGCCATCAAATACGACCCAAGGAACCATAATAACCACCCCGCCATGATCGTTCCCCATTTTTGCATTTTTCAGCCAAAAAACTAGAATTCCGCGCGATTCCCATATTTTCGTGTGCTATAGCCCACGCCTTCCGAGTGGTCCCAGACCTCCGGACCCCTATCGCCTAAAGTTTTTCCGGACCATCAAATATGACCTAAGGAACCATAGTCACCGCCCCGCCATGATAGTTCCTATGTTTTTGTATTTTTTGGCAAAAAACCTAGAATTCCGCGCGATTCCATATTTTCATTTGCTATAGCCCACGCCTTCCGAGTGGTCGCGGGAACCCCGGACCCCGATCGCCTAAAATTTTTCCAGCCATCAAATACGACCTAAGGAACCATAGTCACCGCCCCGCCATGATCGTTCCTCATTTTATGCAGTTTTCGGCCAAAATACTAGAATTCCACCCCTGATACCATATTATTGTGTGCTATTGCCCACGCCTTCCGAGTGGGCCGAGCCCCCCGAACTCGGATCGCCTAAAGTTTTTTCGGGCCATAAAATAGGACCTAAGGAACCATAGTCACCACCTCGCCATGATCGTTCCTCATTTTTTGCATTTTTCGGCAAAAAAACTAGAATTCCGCCCGGATCCCATATTTTTGTGTGCTATAGCCCACGCTTTCCAAGTGGTCCCGGGATCCTCGGACCTCGATCACCTAAAATTTTTCCGGGCCATCAAATACGACTAAGGAACCATAGGAACTGCCCCGCCATGATCACTCCTCACTTATTGCGATTTCCGGCAAAAAACTAGAATTTCGCCCGATTCCCATATTTTCGTGTGCTATAGTCCACACCTTCCGAGTGGGTCGGGCCCCCCGGACTCGGATCATCTAAATTTTATTCAGGCCATCAAATAAGACCTAAGGAACCATATTCACCTCCCCTCCATGATCGTTCCTCATTGTTTGCATTTTTCGGCTAAAAAACTAGAATTCCGTACGATTCCCATATTTTCGTGTGCTATAATTGCCCACGCCTTCCCAATGGGTAGGGAACCCCGGACCCCGATCACCTAAAATTTTTCCGGACCATCAAGTACGACCTAAGAAACCATAGTCACCGCCCCGCCATGATCGTTGCTCATATTTTTTTTTTTCGGCCAAAAAACTAATATTCCGCCCGATTCCCATATTTTCGTGTGCTATAGCCCACGCCTTCCGAGTGGGCCGGGTCTCCCGGACTCGGATCGCCTAAACTTTTTCCGGGCCATCAAATACGACCTAAGGAACCATAGTCACCGTTCCGCCATGATCGTTCCTCATTTTTTGCATTTTTCGGCCAAAAAACTAGAATTCTGCCCGATTCCCATATTTTCGTGTGTTATAGCACACGCCTTCCAAGTGGTCCCGGGACCCCCGGACCCCGATCGCCTAAAATTTTTTCGGGCCATAAAATACGACCCAAGGAACCATAATAACCACCCCGCCATTATCGTTCCTCTTTTTTTGCATTTTTCTGCCAAAAAACTAGAATTCCGCGTGATTCCCATATTTTCGTCTACTATTGCCCCCGCCTTCCGAGTGGGTCGGGCCTCCAGGACTCGGATAGCCTAAAATTTTTCCGAGCCATCAAATACGACCTAAGGAACCATATTCACTGCCCCGCCATGATCTTTCCTAATTTTTTGCATTTTTCGGCCAAAAACCTAGAATTCCGCTCGATTCCCATATTTTTGTGTGCTACAGCCCACGCCTTCCAAGTGGTCCCGGGAACCTCGGACCCCGGTTGCCTAATATTTTTATGGGCCATCAAATACTACCTAAGGAACCATAGTCACCGCCCCACCATGATCGGTCCTCATTTTTTGCATTTTACGTCCAAAAAACTAGAATTCCGCCTGATTCCCATATTTTCGTGTGTTATTGCCCAAGCCTTCCGAGTGGGCCGGGCATACCAGACTCGGATCGCCTAAAATTTTTTCGGGCCATCAAATATGACCTAAGGAACCATAGTCACCGCCCCGCCATGATCGTTGCTAATATTTTGCATTTTTCGGCCAAAAAACTAGAATTCCGCCCGATTCCCATATTTTCGTGTGCTATAGCTCACGCGTTCCAAGTGGTCCCGGTACCCCCGGACCCCGATCGCGTAAAATTTTTCCGGGCTATCAAATACGACCCAAGGAACCATAATAACTGCCCCGCCATGATCGTTCCCCATTTTTGCATTTTTCGGCCAAAAAACTAGAATTCCGCGTGATTCCCATATTTTCGTGTGCTAAATAGCCCACGTCTTCCGAGTGGGCCGGGCCTTCAGGACTCGGATCGCCTAAAATTTTTTCGGGCCGTCAAATATGACCTAAGGAACCATAGTCATCGCCCCGCAATGATCGTTCCTCATTTTTTGCATTTTTCGGCCAAAAAACTAGAATTCCGCCCGATTCCCATATTTTCGTGTGTTATAGCCCACGCCTTCCAAGTGATCCCGGGAACCCCGGACCCCAATCGCCTAATATTTTTACGGGCCATAAAATATGATTTAAGGAACCATAGTCACCGCCCTGCCATGATCGTTCCTCATTTTTTGCGTTTTTCGGCCAAAAAACTAGAATTCCGCGCGATTCCCATATTTTCGTATGCTATAGCCCACGCCTTCCGAGTGGTCCCAGACCCCCGGACCCCTATCTCCTAAAGTTTTTCCGGTCCATCAAATACGACCTAAGGAACCATAGTCACCGCCCCGCCATGATCATTCCTATGTTTTTGTATTTTTTGGCAAAAAACCTAAAATTCCGCGCGATTCCATATTTTCATTCGCTATAACCCACGCCTTCCGAGTGGTCCCGGGAACCCCGGACCCCGATCGCCTAAAAACTTTTCCAGCCATCAAATACGACCGAAGGAACCATAGTCACCGCATCGCCATGATCGTTCCTCATTTTATGCAGTTTTCGGCCAAAACACTAGAATTCCGCCCGATTACCATATTATTGTGTGCTATTGCCCACGCCTTCCGAGTGGGCCGAGCCCCACGTACTCGGATCACCTAAAGTTATTTCGGGCCATAATATAGGACCTAAGGAACCATTGTCACCACCTCGCCATGATCGTTCCTCATTTTTCGCAATTTTCGGCCAAAAAACTAGAATTCCGCCCGGTTCTCATATTTTTGTGCGCTATAGCCCACGCTTTCCAAGTGGTCCCGGGATCCCCGGACCCCGATCGCCTAAAAATTTTCCGGGCCATCAAATACGACCTAAGGAACCATAGGAACTGCCCCGCCATGATCGTTCCTCATTTATTGCGATTTCGGGCAAAAAAATTAGAATTCCGCCGGATTCCCATATTTTCGTGTGCTATAGCCCACACCTTCCGAGTGGGTCGGGCCCCCGGACTCGGATCATCTAAATTTTATTCGGGCCATCAAATAAGACGTAAGGAACCATATTCACCTCCTCGCCATGATCGTTCATCATTGTTTGCATTTTTCGGCTAAATAACTAGAATTCCGTACGATTCCCATATTTTCGTGTGCTATAATTGCCCACGCCTTCCCAATGGGTAGGGAATCCCGGACCCCGATCGCCTAAAATTTTTCCGGACCATCAAATATGACCTAAGAAACCATAGTCACCGCCCCGCCACGATCGTTACTCATATTTTGTGTTTTTCGGCCAAAAAACTAGAATTCCGCCCGATTCCCATATTTTCGTGTGCTATAGCCCACGCCTTCCGAGTGGGCCGGGTCTCCCGGACTCGGATCGCCTAAACTTTTTCCGGGCCATCAAATACGACCTAAGGAACCATAGTCACCATTCCGCCATGATCGTTCCTCATTTTTTGCATTTTTCGGCCAAAAAACTACAATTCCGCCTGGTTCCCATATTTTTGTGTGCTATAGCCCACGCTTTCCAAGTGGTCCCGGGATCCCCGGACCCCGATCGCCTGAAAAATTTTCGGGCCATAAAATAAGACCCAAGGAACCATAGTAACCACCCCGCCATGATCGTTCCTCATTTTTTGCATTTTTCTGCCAAAAAACTAGAATTCCGCGTGATTCCCATATTTTCGTCTACTATTGCCCACGCCTTCCGAGTGGGTCGGGCCTCCAGAACTCGGATAGCCTAAAATTTTTCCGGGCCATCAAATACGAGCTAAGGAACCATATTCACCGCCCCGCCATGATCGTTCCTCATTTTTTGAATTTTTCGGCCAAAAACCCAAGAATTCCGCTCGATTCCCATATTTTCGTGTGCTACAGCCCACGCCTTCCAAGTGGTCCCGGGAACCTCGGACCCCGGTCGCCTAATATTTTTCTGGACCATCAAATACGACCTAAGGAACCATAGTCAACGCCCCACCATGATCGGTCCTCATTTTTTGCATTTAACGTCCAAAAAACTAGAATTCCGCCCGATTCCCATATTTTCGTGTGTTATTGCCCAAGCCTTCCGAGTGGGCCGGGCCTACCAGACTCGGATTGCCTAAAAATTTTCTGGGTCATCAAATACAACCTAAGGAACCATAGTCACCGCCCCGCCATGATCGTTACTCATATTTTGTGTTTTTCGGCCAAAAAACTAGAATTCCGCCCGATTCCCATATTTTCGTGTGCTATAGCCCACGCCTTCCGAGTGGGCCGGGTCTCCGGACTCGGATCGCCTAAACTTTTTCCAGGCCATCAAATACGACCTAAGGAACCATAGTCACCGTTCCGCCATGATCGTTCCTCATTTTTTGCATTTTTCGGCCAAAAAACTAGAATTCTACTCGATTCCCATATTTTCGTGTGTTATAGCACACGCCTTCCAAGTGGTCCCGGGACCCCCGGACCCCGATCGCCTAAAAATATTTCGGCCCATAAAATACGACCCAAGGAACCATAGTAACCACCCCGCCATGATCGTTCCTCATTTTTTGCATTTTTCTGCCAAAAAACTAGAATTCCGCGTGATTCCCATATTTTCGTCTACTATTGCCCACGCCTTCCGAGTGGGTCGGGCCTCTAGAACTCGGATAGCCTAAAATTTTTCCGGGCCATCAAATACGAGCTAAGGAACCATATTCACCGCCCCGCCATGATCGTTACTCATATTTTGTGTTTTTCGGCCAAAAAACTAGAATTCCGCCCGATTCCCATATTTTCGTGTGCTATAGCCCACGCCTTCCGAGTGGGCCGGGTCTCCCGGACTCGGATCGCCTAAACTTTTTCTGGGCCATCAAATACGACCTAAGGAACCATAGTCACCGTTCCGCCATGATCGTTCCTCATTTTTTGTGTTTTTCGGCCAAAAAACTAGAATTCCGCCCGATTCCCATATTTTCGTGTGCTATAGCACACGCCTTCCAAGTGGTCCCGGGACCCCCGGACCCCGATCGCCTAATATTTTTCTGGGCCATCAAATACGACCTAAGGAACCATAGTCACCGCCCCACCATGATCGGTCCTCATTTTTTGCATTTTACGTCCAAAAAACTAGAATTCCGCCCGATTCCCATATTTTCGTGTGTTATTGCCCAAGCCTTCCGAGTGGGCCGGGCCTACCAGACTCGGATCGCCTAAAATTTTTCCGGGCCATCAAATACGACCTAAGGAACCATAGTCACCGCCCCGCCATGATCGTTGCTAATATTTTGCATTTTTCGGCCAAAAAACTAGAATTCCGCCCGATTCCCATATTTTCGTGTGCTATAGCTTACGCCTTCCAAGTGGTCCCGGTACCCCCGGACCCTGATCGCCTAAAATTTTTCCGGGCCATCAAATACGGCCCAAGGAACCATAATAACCGCCCCGCCATGATCGTTCCCCATTTTTGCGTTTTTCGGCCAAAAAACTAGAATTCCGCGTGATTCCCATATTTTCGTGTGCTAAATAGCCCACGTCTTCCGAGTGGGCCGGGCCTTCCGGACTCGGATCGCCTAAAATTTTTTCGGGCCGTCAAATACGACCTAAGGAACCATAGTCACCGCCCCGCAATGATCGTTCCTCATTTTTTGCATTTTTCGGCCAAAAAACTAGAATTCCGCCCGATTCCCATATTTTCGTGTGTTATAGCCCATGCCTTCCAAGTGGTCCCGGGAACCCCGGACCCCGATCGCCTAATATTTTTACGGGCCATAAAATATGATTTAAGGAACCATAGTCACCGCCCTGCCATGATCGTTCCTCATTTTTTGCGTTTTTCGGCCAAAAAACTAGAATTCCGCGCGATTCCCATATTTTCGTGTGCTATAGCCCACGCCTTCCGAGTGGTCCCAGACCCCCGGACCCCTATCGCCTAAAGTTTTTCCGGACCATCAAATACGACCTAAGGAACCATAGTCACCGCCCCGCCATGATCGTTCCTATGTTTTTGTATTTTTTGGCAAAAAACCTAGAATTCCGCGCGATTCCATATTTTCATTTGCTATAGCCCACGCCTTCCGAGTGATCCCGGGAACCCCGGACCCCGATCGCCTAAAACTTTTCCAGCCATAAAATACGACCTAAGGAACCATAGTCACCGCCCCGCCATGAACGTTCCTCATTTTATGCAGTTTTCGGCCAAAACACTAGAATTCCGCTCGATTACCATATTATTGTGTGCTATTGCCCACGCCTTCCGAGTGGGCCGAGCCCCCCGTACTCGGATCCCCTAAAGTTTTTTTGGGCCATAAAATAGGACCTAAGGAACCATAGTCACCACCTCGCCATGATCGTTCATCATTTTCGCATTTTCGGCCAAAAAACTAGAATTCCACCCGGTTCCCATATTTTTGTGTGCTATAGCCCACGCTTTCCAATTGGTCCCGGGATCCCCGGACCCCGATCGCCTATAATTTTTCCGAGCCATCAAATATGACCTAAGAAACCATAGGAACTGCCCCGCCATGATCGTTCCTCACTTATTGCGATTTCCGGCAAAAAAACTAGAATTCCGCCCGATTCCCATATTTTCGTGTGCTATAGCCCACACCTTCCGAGTGGGCCGGGCCCCTCGGACTCGGATCATCTAAATTTTATTCGGGCAATCAAATAAGACCTAAGGAACCATATACACCTCCCCACCATGATCGTTCCTCATTGTTTGCATTTTTCGGCTAAAAAACTAGAATTCCGTACGATTCCCATATTTTCGTGTGCTATAATTGCCCACGCCTTCCCAATGGGTAGGGAATCCCGGACCCCGATCGCCTAAAATTTTTCCGGACCATCAAATACGACCTAAGAAACCATAGTCGCCGCCCCGCCATGATCGTTACTCATATTTTGTGTTTTTCGGCCAAAAAGCTAGAATTCCGCGCTATTCCCATATTTTCGTGTGCTATAGCCCACGCCCTCCGAGTGGGTCGGGTCTCCCGGACTCGGATCGCCTAAACTTTTTCCGGGCCATCAAATACGACCTAAGGAACCATAGTCACCGTTCCGCCATGATCGTTCCTCATTTTTTGTGTTTTTCGGCCAAAAAACTAGAATTCCGCCCGATTCCCATATTTTCGTGTGCTATAGCACACGCCTTCCAAGTGGTCCCGGGACCCCCGGACCCCGATCGCCTAAAATATTTTCGGCCCATAAAATACGACCCAAGGAACCATAGTAAACACCCCGCCATGATCGTTCCTCATTTTTTGCATTTTTCTGCCAAAAACTAGAATTCCGCGTGATTCCTATATTTTCGTCTACTATTGCCCACGTCTTCCGAGTGGGTCGGGCCTCCAGGACTCGGATCGCCTAAAAATTTTCCGGGCCATCAAATACGACCTAAGGAACCATAGGAACGGCCACGCCATGATCGTTCCTCACTTATTGCGATTTCCGGCCAAAAAACTAGAATTTCGCGTGATTCCCATATTTTCCTGTGTTAAACAGCCCTCGTCTTCCGTGAGGGCCGGGCCTTCTGGACTCGGATCGCCTAAAATTTTTTCGGGCCGTCAAATACGACATAAGGAACCATAGTCACCGCCCCGCAATGGTCGTTCCTCATTTTTTGTATTTTTCGGCCAAAAAACTAGAATTCCGCCCGATTCCCATATTTTCGTGTGTTATAGACCATGCCTTCCAAGTGGTCCCGGGAACCCCGGACCCCGATCGCCTAATATTTTTACGGGCCATAAAATATGATTTAAGGAACCATAGTCACCGCCCTGCCATGATCGTTCCTCATTTTTTGCGTTTTTCGGCAAAAAAACTAGAATTCCGCGCGATTCCCATATTTTCGTGTGCTATAGCCCACGCCTTCCGAGTGGTCCCAGACCCCCGGACCCCTATCGCCTAAAGTTTTTCCGGACCATCAAATACGACCTAAGGAACCATAGTCACCGCCCCGCCATGATCGTTCCTATGTTTTTGTATTTTTTGGCAAAAAACCTAGAATTCCGCGCGATTCCATATTTTCATTTGCTATAGCCCACGCCTTCCGAGTGGTCCCGGGAACCCCGGACCCCGATCGCCTAAAATTTTTCCAGCCGTCAAATACGACCTAAGGAACCATAGTCACCGCCCCGCCATGAACGTTCCTCATTTTATGCAGTTTTCGGCCAAAACACTAGAATTCCGCTCGATTACCATATTATTGTGTGCTATTGCCCACGCCTTCCGAGTGGGCCGAGCCCCCCGTACTCGGATCCCCTAAAGTTTTTTTGGGCCATAAAATAGGACCTAAGGAACCATAGTCACCACCTCGCCATGATCGTTCATCATTTTCGCATTTTCGGCCAAAAAACTAGAATTCCGCCCGGTTCCCATATTTTTGTGTGCTATAGCCCACGCTTTCCAATTGGTCCCGGGATCCCCGGACCCCGATCGCCTATAATTTTTCCGAGCCATCAAATATGACCTAAGAAACCATAGGAACTGCCCCGCCATGATCGTTCCTCACTTATTGCGATTTCTGGCAAAAAAACTAGAATTCCGCCCGATTCCCATATTTTCGTGTGCTATAGCCCACACCTTCCGAGTGGGCCGGGCCCCCGGACTTGGATCATCTAAATTTTATTCGGGCAATCAAATAAGACCTAAGGAACCATATACACCTCCCCACCATGATCGTTCCTCATTGTTTGCATTTTTCGGCTAAAAAACTAGAATTCCGTACGATTCCCATATTTTCGTGTGCTATAATTGCCCACGCCTTCCCAATGGGTAGGGAATCCCGGACCCCGATCGCCTAAAATTTTTCCGGACCATCAAATACGACCTAAGAAACCATAGTCGCCGCCCCGCCATGATCGTTACTCATATTTTGTGTTTTTCGGCCAAAAAGCTAGAATTCCGCGCTATTCCCATATTTTCGTGTGCTATAGCCCACGCCCTCCGAGTGGGTCGGGTCTCCCGGACTCGGATCGCCTAAACTTTTTCCGGGCCATCAAATACGACCTAAGGAACCATAGTCACCGTTCCGCCATGATCGTTCCTCATTTTTTGTGTTTTTCGGCCAAAAAACTAGAATTCCGCCCGATTCCCATATTTTCGTGTGCTATAGCACACGCCTTCCAAGTGGTCCCGGGACCCCCGGACCCCGATCGCCTAAAATATTTTCGGCCCATAAAATACGACCCAAGGAACCATAGTAAACACCCCGCCATGATCGTTCCTCATTTTTTGCATTTTTCTGCCAAAAACTAGAATTCCGCGTGATTCCTATATTTTCGTCTACTATTGCCCACGCCTTCCGAGTGGGTCGGGCCTCCAGGACTCGGATCGCCTAAAAATTTTCCGGGCCATCAAATACGACCTAAGGAACCATAGGAACGGCCACGCCATGATCGTTCCTCACTTATTGCGATTTCCGGCCAAAAAACTAGAATTTCGCGTGATTCCCATATTTTCCTGTGTTAAACAGCCCTCGTCTTCCGTGAGGGCCGGGCCTTCTGGACTCGGATCGCCTAAAATTTTTTCGGGCCGTCAAATACGACATAAGGAACCATAGTCACCGCCCCGCAATGGTCGTTCCTCATTTTTTGTATTTTTCGGCCAAAAAACTAGAATTCCGCCCGATTCCCATATTTTCGTGTGTTATAGACCATGCCTTCCAAGTGGTCCCGGGAACCCCGGACCCCGATCGCCTAATATTTTTACGGGCCATAAAATATGATTTAAGGAACCATAGTCACCGCCCTGCCATGATCGTTCCTCATTTTTTGCGTTTTTCGGCAAAAAACTAGAATTCCGCGCGATTCCCATATTTTCGTGTGCTATAGCCCACGCCTTCCGAGTGGTCCCAGACCCCCGGACCCCTATCGCCTAAAGTTTTTCCGGACCATCAAATACGACCTAAGGAACAATAGTCACCGCCCCGCCATGATCGTTCCTATGTTTTTGTATTTTTTGGCAAAAAACCTAGAATTCCGCGCGATTCCATATTTTCATTTGCTATAGCCCACGCCTTCCGAGTGATCCCGGGAACCCCGGACCCCGATCGCCTAAAATTTTTCCAGCCATAAAATACGACCTAAGGAACCATAGTCACCGCCCCGCCATGAACGTTCCTCATTTTATGCAGTTTTCGGCCAAAACACTAGAATTTCGCCCGATTACCATATTATTGTGTGCTATTGCCCACGCCTTCCGAGTGGGCCGAGCCCCCCGTACTCGGATCGCCTAAAGTTTTTTCGGGCCATAAAATAGGACCTAAGGAACCATAGTCACCACCTCGCCATGATCGTTCATCATTTTTCGCATTTTCGGCCAAAAAACTAGAATTCCGCCCGGTTCCCATATTTTTGTGTGCTATAGCCCACGCTTTCCAAGTGGTCTCGGGATCCCCGGACCCCGATCGCCTAAAATTTTTCCGAGCCATCAAATATGACCTAAGAAACCATAGGAACTGCCCTGCCATGATCGTTCCTCACTTATTGCGATTTCCGGCAAAAAAACTAGAATTCCGCCCGATTCCCATATTTTCGTGTGCTATAGCCCACACCTTCCGAGTGGGCCGGGCCCCCGGACTCGGATCATCTAAATTTTATTCGGGCAATCAAATAAGACCTAAGGAACCATATACACCTCCCCACCATGATCGTTCCTCATTGTTTGCATTTTTCGGCTAAAAAACTAGAATTCCGTACGATTCCCATATTTTCGTGTGCTATAATTGCCCACGCCTTCCCAATGGGTAGGGAATCCCGGACCCCGATCGCCTAAAATTTTTCCGGACCATCAAATACGACCTAAGAAACCATAGTCGCTGCCCCGCCATGATCGTTACGCATATTTTGTGTTTTTCGGCCAAAAAACTATAATTCCGCCCGATTCCCATATTTTCGTGTGCTATAGCCCACGCCCTCCGAGTGGGTCGGGTCTCCCGGACTCGGATCGCCTAAACTTTTTCTGGGCCATCAAATGCGACCTAAGGAACCATAGTCACCGTTCCGCCATGATCGTTCCTCATTTTTTGTGTTTTTCGGCCAAAAAACTAGAATTCCGCCCGATTCCCATATTTTCGTGTGCTATAGCACACGCCTTCCAAGTGGTCCCGGGACCCCCGGACCCCGATCGCCTAAAATATTTTCGGCCCATAAAATACGACCCAAGGAACCATAGTAACCACCCCGCCATGATCGTTCCTCATTTTTTGCATTTTTCTGCCAATAACTAGAATTCCGCGTGATTCCTATATTTTCGTCTACTATTGCCCACGCCTTCCGAGTGGGTCGGGCCTCCAGGACTCGGATCGCCTAAAAATTTTCCGGGCCATCAAATACGACCTAAGGAACCATAGGAACGGCCCCGCCATGATCGTTCCTCACTTATTGCGATTTCCGGCAAAAAAACTAGAATTCCGCCCGATTCCCATATTTTCGTGTGCTATAGCCCACACCTTCCGAGTGGGCCGGGCCCCCGAACTCGGATCATCTAAATTTTATTCGGGCCATCAAATAAGACCTAAGGAACCATATTCACCTCCCCTCCATGATCGTTCCTCATTTTTTGCATTTTTCGGCCAAAAAACTAGAATTCTACCCGATTCCCATATTTTCGTGTGTTATAGCACACGCCTTCCAAGTGGTCCCGGGACCCCCGGACCCCGATTGCCTAAAATTTTTCGGCCCATAAAATACGACCCAAGGAACCATAGTAACCACCCCGCCATGATCGTTCCTCATTTTTTGCATTTTTCTGCCAAAAAAACTAGAATTCCGCGTGATTCCCATATTTTCGTCTACTATTGCCCACGCCTTCCGAGTGGGTCGGGCCTCCAGGACTCGGATCGCCTAAAAATTTTCCGGGCCATCAAATACGACCTAAGGAACCATAGGAACGGCCCCGCCATGATCGTTCCTCACTTATTGCGATTTTCGGCAAAAAAACTAGAATTCCGCCTGATTCCCATATTTTCGTGTGCTATAGCCCACACCTTCCGAGTGGGCCGGGCCCCCGGACTCGGATCATCTAAATTTTATTCGGGCCATCAAATATGACCTAAGGAACCATATTCACCTCCCCGCCATGATCGTTCCTCATTGTTTGCATTTTTTGGCTAAAAAACTAGAATTCCGTACGATTCCCATATTTTCGTGTGCTATAATTGCCCACGCCTTCCCAATGGGTAGGGAATCCCGGACCCCGATCGCCTAAAATTTTTTCGGACCATCAAATACGACCTAAGAAACCATAGTCACCGGCCCACCATGATCGTTACTCATATTTTGTGTTTTTCGGCCAAAAAACTAGAATTCCGCCAGATTCCCATATAGCCCACGCCTTCCGAGTGGTCCCGGGAACACCGGACCCCGATCGCCTAAAATTTTTCCAGCCATCAAATACGACCTAAGGAACCATAGTCACCGCCCCGCCATGATCGTTCCTCATTTTATGCAGTTTTCGGCCAAAACACTAGAATTCCGCCCGATTACCATATTATTGTGTGCTATTGCCCACGCCTTCCGAGTGGGCCGAGCCCCCCGTACTCGGATCGCCTAAAGTTTTTTCGGGCCATAAAATAGGACCTAAGGAACCGTAGTCACCACCTCGCCATGATCGTTCCTCATTTTTCGCATTTTTCGGCCAAAAAACTAGAATTCCGCCCAGTTCCCATATTTTTGTGTGCTATAGCCCACGCTTTTCAAGTGGTCCCGGGATCCCCGGACCCCGATCGCCTAAAAATTTTCCGGGCCATCAAATACGACCTAAGGAACCATAGGAACTGCCCCGCCATGATCGTTCCTCACTTATTGCGATTTTCGGCAAAAAAACTAGAATTTCGCCCGATTCCCATATTTTCGTGTGCTATAGCCCACACCTTCCGAGTGGGCCGGGCCCCCGGACTCGGATCATCTAAATTTTATTCGGGCCATCAAATAAGACCTAAGGAACCATATTCACCTCCCCGCCATGATCGTTCCTCATTGTTTGCATTTTTCAGCTAAAAAACTAGAATTCCGTAGGATTCCCATATTTTCGTGTGCTATAATTGCCCACGCCTTCCCAATGGGTAGGGAATCCCGGACCCCGATCGCCTAAAATTTTTTCGGACCATCAAATACGACCTAAGAAACCATAGTCACCGGCCCACCATGATCGTTACTCATATTTTGTGTTTTTCGGCCAAAAACTAGAATTCCGCCAGATTCCCATATAGCCCAAGCCTTCCGAGTGGTCCCGGGAACCCCGGACCCCGATCGCCTAAAAATTTTCCAGCCACCAAATACGACCTAAGGAACCATAGTCACCGCCCCACCATGATCGTTCCTCATTTTATGCAGTTTTCATCATAAACACTAGAATTCCGCCCGATTACCATATTATTGTGTGCTATTGCCCACGCCTTCCGAGTGGGCCGAGCCCCCGTACTCGGATCGCCTAAAGTTTTTTCGGGCCATAAAATAGGACCTAAGGAACCATAGTCACCACCTCGCCATGATCGTTCCTCATTTTTCGCATTTTTCGGCCAAAAAACTAGAATTCCGCCCGGTTCCCATATTTTTGTGTGCTATAGCCCACGCTTTCCAAGTGGTCCCGGGATCCCCGGACCCCGATCGCCTAAAAATTTTCCGGGCCATCAAATACGACCTAAGGAACCATAGGAACTGCCCCGCCATGATCGTTCCTCACTTATTGCGATTTCCGGCAAAAAAACTAGAATTCCGCCCGATTCCCATATTTTCGTGTGCTATAGCCCACACCTTCCGAGTGGGTCGGGCCCCCCGGACTCGGATCATATAAATTTTATTCGGGCCATCAAATAAGACATAAGGAACCATATTCACCTCCCCGCCATGATCGTTCCTCATTGTTTGCATTTTTCGGCTAAAAAACTAGAATTCCGTACGATTCCCATATTTTCGTGTGCTATAATTGCCAACGCCTTCCCAATGGGTAGGGAATCTCGGACCCCGATCGCCTAAAATTTTTTCGGACCATCAAATACGACCTAAGAAACCATAGTCACCGGCCCGCCATGATCGTTACTCATATTTTGTGTTTTTCGGCCAAAAAACTAGAATTCTGCCCGATTCCCATATTTTCGTGTGCTATAGCCCACGGCTTCCGAGTGGGCCGGGTCTCCCGGACTCGGATCGCCTAAACTTTTTCTGGGACATCAAATTCGACCTAAGGAACCATAGTCACCGTTCCGCCATGATCGTTCCTCATTTTTTGCATTTTTCGGCCAAAAAACTAGAATTCTACCCGATTCCCATATTTTCGTGTGTTATAGCACACGCCTTCCAAGTGGTCCCGGGACCCCCGGACCCCGATCGCCTAAATTTTTTTTGGGCCATACAATATGACCCAAGGAACCATAGTAACCACCCCGCCATGATCGTTCCTCATTTTTTGCATATTTGTGCCAAAAAACTAGAATTCCGCGTGATTCCCATATTTTCGTCTACTATTGCCCACGCCTTCCGAGTGGGTCGGGCCTCCAGGACTCGGATCGCCTAAAATTTTTCCGGGCCATCAAATACGACCTAAGGAACCATATTCACCGCCCCGCAATGATCGTTCCTCAGTTTTTGCATTTTTCGGCCAAAAACCTAGAATTCCGCTCGATTCCCATATTTTTGTGTGCTACAGCCCACGCCTTCCAAGTGGTCCCGGGAACCTCGGACCCCGGTCGCCTAATATTTTTCTGGGCCATCAAATACGACCTAAGGAACCATAGTCACCGCTCAACCATGATCGGTCCTCATTTTTTGCATTTTACGTCCAAAAATCTAGAATTCCGCCCGATTCCCATATTTTCGTGTGTTATTGCCCAAGCCTTCCGAGTGGCCCGGGCCTACCAGACTCGGATCGCCTAAAATTTTTTCGGGCCATCAAATACGATCTAAGCAACCATAGTCACCGCCCCGCCATGATCGTTGCTAATATTTTGCATTTTTCGGCCAAAAAACTAGAATTCCGCCCGATTCCCATATTTTCGTGTGCTATAGCTCACGCCTTCCAACTGGTCCCGGTACCCCCGGACCCCGATCGCCTAAAATTCTTTCGGGCCATCAAATACGACCGAAGGAACCATAATAACCGCCCCGCCATGATCGTTCCCCATTTTTGCATTTTTCGGCCAAAAAACTAGAATTCCGCGTGATTCCCATATTTTCGTGTGCTAAATAGCCCACGTCTTCCGAGTGGGCCTTCCGGACTCGGATCGCCTAAAAATTTTTCGGGCTGTCAAATTCGACATAAGGAACCATAGTCACTGCCCCGCAATGATCGGTCCTCATTTTTTGCATTTTTCGGCCAAAACACTAGAATTTCGCCCGATTCCCATATTTTCGTGTATTATAGCCCAGGCCTTCCAAGTGGTCCCGGGAACCGCGGACCCCGATCGCCTAATATTTTTACGGGCCATAAAATATGATTTAAGGAACCATAGTCACCGCCCTTCCATGATCGTTCCTCATTTTTTGCATTTTTCGGCCAAAAAACTAGAATTCCGCACGATTCCCATATTTTCGTGTGCTATAGCCCACGCCTTCCGAGTGGTCCCAGACCCCCGGACCCCAATGGCCTAAAGTTTTTCCGGACCATCAAATACGACCTAAGGAACCATAGTCAACGCCATGCCATGATCGTTCCTATATTTTTGTATTTTTTGGCAAAAAACCTAGAATTCTGCGCGATTCCATATTTTCATTTGCATAGCCCACGCCTTCCGAGTGGTCTCGGGAACCCCGGACCCCGATCGCCTAAAAATTTTCCAGCCATCAAATACGACCTAAGGAACCATAGTCACCGCCCCGCCATGATCGTTCCTCATTTTATGCAGTTTTCGGCCAAAACACTAGAATTCTGCCCGATTACCATATTATTGTGTGCTATTGCCCACCCTTCCGAGTGGGCCGAGCCCCCCGTACTCGGATCGCCTAAAGTTTTTTCGGGCCATAAAATAGGACCTAAGGAACCATAGTCACCACCTCGCCATGATCGTTTCTCATTTTTCGCATTTTTCGGCCAAAAAACTAGAATTTCGCCCGGTTCCCATATTTTTGTGTGCTATAGCTCACGCTTTCCAAGTGGTCCCGGGATCCCCGGACCCCGATCGCCTAAAAATTTTCCAGGCCATCAAATACGACCTAAGGAACCATAGGAACTGCCCCGCCATGATCGTTCCTCACTTATTGCGATTTCCGGCAAAAAAACTAGAATTCCGCCCGATTCCCATATTTTCGTGTGCTATAGCCCACACCTTCCGAGTGGGCCGGGCCCCCGGACTCGGATCATCTAAATTTTATTCGGGCCATCAAATAAGACCTAAGGAACCATATTCACCTCCCCTCCATGATCGTTCCTCATTGTTTGCATTTTTCGGCTAAAAAACTAGAATTTCGTACGATTCCCATATTTTCGTGTGCTATAATTGCCCACGCCTTCCCAATGGGTAGGGAATCCCAGACCCCGATCGCCTAAAAATTTTTCGGACCATCAAATACGACCTAAGAAACCATAGTCACCGGCCCGCCATGATCGTTACTCATATTTTGTGTTTTTCGGCCAAAAAACTAGAATTTCGCCCGATTCCCATATTTTCGTGTGCTATAGCCCACGCCTTCCGAGTGGCCCGGGTCTCCCGGACTCGGATCGCCTAAACTTTTTCCGGGCCATCAAATACGACCTAAGGAACCATAGTCACCATTCTGCCATGATCGTTCCTCATTTTTTGCATTTTTCGGCCAAAAACCTAGAATTCTACCCGATTCCCATATTTTCGTGTGTTATTGCACACGCCTTCCAAGTGGTCCCGGGACCCCCGGACCCCGATCGCCTAAAAAATTTTCGGGCCATAAAATACGACCCAAGGAACCGTAGTAACCCCCCGCTATGATCGTTCCTCATTTTTTGCATTTTTCTGCCAAAAAACTAGAATTCCGCGTGATTCTCATATTTTCGTCTACTATTGCCCACGCCTTCCGAGTGGGTCGGGCCTCTAGGACTCGGATTGCCTAAAATTTTTCCAGGCCATCAAATACGACCTAAGGAACCATATTCACCGCCCCGCCATGATCGTTCCTCATTTTTTGCATTTTTGGCCAAAAACCTAGAATTCCGCTCGATTCCCATATATTTGTGTGCTACAGCCCACGCCTTCCAAGTGGTCCCGGGAACCTCGGACCCCGGTCGCCTAATATTTTTCTGGACCATCAAATATGACCTAAGGAACCATAGTCACCACCCCACCATGATCGGTCCTCATTTTTTGCATTTTACGTCCAAAAAACTTGAATTCCGCCCGATTCCCATATTTTCGTGTGTTATTGTCCAAGCCTTCCGAGTGGGCCGGGCCTACCAGACTCGGATCGCCTAAAATTTTTTCGGGCCATCAAATATGACCTAAGGAACCATAGTCACCGCCCCGCTATGATTGTTGCTAATATTCTGCATTTTTCAGCCAAAAAACTAGAATTTCGCCCGATTCCCATATTTTCGTATAGCTCACGCCTTCCAAGTGGTCCCGTTACCCCCGGACCCCGATCGCCTAAAATTTTTCCGGGCCATCAAATACAACCCAAGGAACCATAATAACCGCCCCTCCATGATCGTTCCCCATTTTTGCGTTTTTCGGCCAAAAAACTAGAATTCCGCGTGATTCCTATATTTTCGTGTGCTAAATAGCCCACGTCTTCCGAGTGGGCCTTCCGGACTTGGATCGCCTAAAAAATTTTCGGGCCGTCAAATACGACATAAGGAACCATAGTCACGCCCCGCCATGATCGTTCCTATGTTTTTGTATTTTTTGGCAAAAAAACCTAGAATTCTGCGCGATTCCATATTTTCTTTTGCTATAGCCCACGCCTTCCGAGTGGTCCCGGGAACCCCGGACCCCGATCGCCTAAAAATTTTCCAGCCATCAAATACGACCTAAGGAACCATAGTCATCGCCCCGCCATGATCGTTCCTCATTTTATGCAGTTTTCGGCCAAAACACTAGAATTCCGCCCGATTACCATATTATTGTATGCTATTGCCCACGCCTTCCGAGTGGGCCGAGCCCCCCGTACTCGGATCGCCTAAACTTTTTTCGGGCCATAACATAGGACCTAAGGAACCATAGTCACCACCTCTCCATGATGGTTCCTCATTTTTTGCATTTTTCGGCCAAAAAACTAGAATTCCGCCCGGTTCCCATATTTTTGTGTGCTATAGCCCACGCTTTCCAAGTGGTCCCGGGATCCCCGGACCCCGATCGCCTAAAAATTTTCCGGGCCATCAAATACGACCTAAGGAACCATAGGAACTGCCCCGCCATGATCGTTCCTCACTTATTGCGATTTCCGGCAAAAAAACTAGAATTCCGCCCGATTCCCATATTTTCGTGTGCTATAGCCCACACCTTCCGAGTGGGCCGGGCCCCCGGACTCGGAACATCTAAATTTTATTCGGGCCATCAAATAAGACCTAAGGAACCATATTCACCTCCCCGCCATGATCGTTCCTCATTATTTGCATTTTTCGGCTAAAAAACTAGAATTCCGTACGATTCCCATATTTTCGTGTGCTATAATTGCCCACGCCTTCCCAATGGGTAGGGAATCCCGGACCCCGATCGCCTAAAAATTTTTCGGACCATCAAATACGACCTAAGAAACCATAGTCACCGGCCCGCCATGATCGTTACTCATATTTTGTGTTTTTCGGCCAAAAAACTAAAATTCCGCCCGATTCCCATATTTTCGTGTGCTATAGCCCACGCCTTCCGAGTGGGCCGGGTCTCCCGGACTCGGATCGCCTAAACTTTTTCCGGGCCACCAAATACGACCTAAGGAACCATAGTCACCATTCCACCAAGATCGTTCCTCATTTTTTGCATTTTTCGGCCAAAAAACTAGAATTCTGCCCGATTCCCATATTTTCGTGTGTTATAGCACACGCCTTCCAAGTGGTCCAGGGACCCCCGGACCCCGATCGCCTAAAAAATTTTGGGGCCCTAAAATACGACCCAAGGAACCATAGTAACCACCCCGCCATGATCGTTCCTCATTTTTTGCATTTTTCTGCCAAAAAACTAGAATTCCGCGTGATTCCCATATTTTCGTCTACTATTGCCCACGCCTTCCGAGTGGGTTGGGCCTCCAGGACTCGGATTGCCTAAAATTTTTCCGGGCAATCAAATACGACCTAAGGAACCATATTCACTGCCCCGCCATGATCGTTCCTCATTTTTTGCATTTTTCGGCCAAAAACCTAGAATTCCGCTCGATTCCCATATTTTTGTGTGCTACAGCCCACGCCTTCCAAGTGGTCCCGGGAACCTCGGACCCCGGTCGCCTAATATTTTTCTGGGCCATCGAATGCGACCTAAGGAACCATAGTCACCGCCCCACCATGATCGGTCCTCATTTTTTGCATTTTACGTCCAAAAATCTAGAATTCTGCCCGAATCCCATATTTTCGTGTGTTATTGCCCAAGCCTTCCGAGTGGGCCGGGCCTACCAGACTCGGATCGCCTAAAATTTTTCTGGGCCATCAAATACGACCTAAGGAACCATAGTCACTGCCCCGCCATGATCGTTGCTAATATTTTGCATTTTTCGGCCAAAAAACTAGAATTCCGCCCGATTCCCATATTTTCGTGTGCTATAGCCCACGCCTTCCGAGTGGGCCGGGTCTCCCGGACTAGGATCGCCTAAACTTTTTCCGGGCCACCAAATACGACCTAAGGAACCATAGTCACCATTCCACCAAGATCGTTCCTCATTTTTTGCATTTTTCGGCCAAAAAACTAGAATTCTGCCCGATTCCCATATTTTCGTGTGTTATAGCACACGCCTTCCAAGTGGTCCAGGGACCCCCGGACCCCGATCGCCTAAAAAATTTTGGGGCCCTAAAATACGACCCAAGGAACCATAGTAACCACCCCGCCATGATCGTTCCTCATTTTTTGCATTTTTCTGCCAAAAAACTAGAATTCCGCGTGATTCCCATATTTTCGTCTACTATTGCCCACGCCTTCCGAGTGGGTTGGGCCTCCAGGACTCGGATTGCCTAAAATTTTTCCGGGCAATCAAATACGACCTAAGGAACCATATTCACTGCCCCGCCATGATCGTTCCTCATTTTTTGCATTTTTCGGCCAAAAACCTAGAATTCCGCTCGATTCCCATATTTTTGTGTGCTACAGCCCACGCCTTCCAAGTGGTCCCGGGAACCTCGGACCCCGGTCGCCTAATATTTTTCTGGGCCATCGAATGCGACCTAAGGAACCATAGTCACCGCCCCACCATGATCGGTCCTCATTTTTTGCATTTTACGTCCAAAAATCTAGAATTCTGCCCGAATCCCATATTTTCGTGTGTTATTGCCCAAGCCTTCCGAGTGGGCCGGGCCTACCAGACTCGGATCGCCTAAAATTTTTCTGGGCCATCAAATACGACCTAAGGAACCATAGTCACTGCCCCGCCATGATCGTTGCTAATATTTTGCATTTTTCGGCCAAAAAACTAGAATTCCGCCCGATTCCCATATTTTCGTGTGCTATAGCTCACGCCTTCCAAGTGGTCCCGGTACCCCCGGACCCCGATCGCCTAAAATTTTTCCGGGCCATCAAATACGACCCAAGGAACCATAATAACCGCCCCGCCATGATCGTTCCCCATTTTTGCATTTTTCGGCCAAAAAACTAGAATTCCGCGTGATTCCCATATTTTCGTGTGCTAAATAGACCACGTCTTCCGAGTGGGCCGGGCCTTCCGGACTCGGATCGCCTAAAAAATTTTTTGGGCCATCAAATACGACCTAAGGAACCATAGTCACTGCCCCGCAATGATCGTTCCTCATTTTTTGCATTTTTCGGCCAAAAAACTAGAATTCCGCCCGATTCCCATATTTTCGTGTGTTATTGCCCACGCCTTCCAAGTGGTCCCGGGAACCCCGGACCCCGATCGCCTAAAATTTTTCCGGGCTATCAAATACGACCCAAGGAACCATAATAACCGCCCCGCCATGATCGTTCCCCATTTTTGTGTTTTTCGGCCAAAAAACTAGAATTCCGCGTGATTCCCATATTTGCGTGTGCTAAATAGCCCACGTCTTCCGAGTGGGCTGGGCCTTCCGGACTAGGATCGCCTAAAGTTTTTCCGGACCATCAAATACGACCTAAGGAACCATAGTCACCGCCCCGCCATGATCGTTCCTATGTTTTTGTATTTTTTGGCAAAAAACCTAGAATTCCGCGCGATTCCATATTTTCATTTGCTATAGCCCACGCCTTCCGAGTGGTCCCGGGAACCCCGGACCCCGATCGCCTAAAAATTTTCCAGCCATCAAATACGACCTAAGGAACCATAGTCACCGCCCCGCCATGATCGTTCCTCATTTTATGCAGTTTTCGGCCAAAACACTAGAATTCCGCCCGATTACCATATTATTGTGTGCTATTGCCCACGCCTTCCGAGTGGGCCGAGCCCCCGTACTCGGATCGCCTAAAGTTTTTTCGGGCCATAAAATAGGACCTAAGGAACCATAGTCACCACCTCGCCATGATCGTTCCTCATTTTTCGCATTTTTCGGCCAAAAAACTAGAATTCCGCCCGGTTCCCATATTTTTGTGTGCTATAGCCCACGCTTTCCAAGTGGTCCCGGGATCCCCGGACCCCGATCGCCTAAAATTTTTCCGGCCCATCAAATACGACCTAAGGAACCATAGGAACTGCCCCGCCATGATCGTTCCTCACTTATTGCGATTTCCGGCAAAAAAACTAGAATTCCGCCCGATTCCCATATTTTCGTGTACTATAGCCCACACCTTCCGAGTGGGCCGGGCCTCCCGGACTCGGATCATCTAAATTTTATTCGGGCCATCAAATAAGACCTAAGGAACCATATTCACCTCCCCACCATGATCGTTCCTCATTGTTTGCATTTTTCGGCTAAAAAACTAGAATTCCGTACGATTCCCATATTTTCGTGTGCTATAATTGCCCACGCCTTCCCAATGGGTAGGGAATCCCGGACCCCGATCGCCTAAAATTTTTCCGGACCATCAAATACGACCTAAGAAACCATATTCACCGCCCCGCCATGATCTTTACTCATATTTTGTGTTTTTCGGCCGTAAAACGAGAATTCCGCCCGATTCCCATATTTTCGTGTGCTATAGTCCACGCCTTCCGAGTGGGCCGGGTCTCCCGGACTCGGATCGCCTAAAATTTTTCCGGGCCATCAAATACGACCTAAGGAACCATAGTCACCGTTCCGCCATGATCGTTCCTCATTTTTTGCATTTTTCGGCCAAAAAACTAGAATTCTACCCGATTCCCATATTTTCGTGTGTTATAGCACACGCCTTCCAAGTGGTCCCGGGACCCCCGGACCCCGATCGCCTAAAATTTTTTCGGGCCATAAAATAGGACCTAAGGAACCATAGTCACCACCTCGCCATGATCGTTTCTCATTTTTCGCATTTTTCGGCCAAAAAACTAGAATTTCGCCCGGTTCCCATATTTTTGTGTGCTATAGCTCACGCTTTCCAAGTGGTCCCGGGATCCCCGGACCCCGATCGCCTAAAAATTTTCCAGGCCATCAAATACGACCTAAGGAACCATAGGAACTGCCCCGCCATGATCGTTCCTCACTTATTGCGATTTCCGGCAAAAAAACTAGAATTCCGCCCGATTCCCATATTTTCGTGTGCTATAGCCCACACCTTCCGAGTGGGCCGGGCCCCCGGACTCGGATCATCTAAATTTTATTCGGGCCATCAAATAAGACCTAAGGAACAATATTCACCTCCCCGCCATGATCGTTCCTCATTGTTTGCTTTTTTCGGCTAAAAAACTAGAATTTCGTACGATTCCCATATTTTCGTGTGCTATAATTGTCCACGCCTTCCCAATGGGTAGGGAATCCCAGACCCCGATCGCCTAAAAATTTTTCGGACCATCAAATACGACCTAAGAAACCATAGTCACCGGCCCGCCATGATCGTTACTCATATTTTGTGTTTTTCGGCCAAAAAACTAGAATTTCGCCCGATTCCCATATTTTCGTGTGCTATAGCCCACGCCTTCCGAGTGGCCCGGGTCTCCCGGACTCGGATCGCCTAAACTTTTTCCGGGCCATCAAATACGACCTAAGGAACCATAGTCATCATTCTGCCATGATCGTTCCTCATTTTTTGCATTTTTCGGCCAAAAACCTAGAATTCTACCCGATTCCCATATTTTCGTGTGTTATTGCACACGCCTTCCAAGTGGTCCCGGGACCCCCGGACCCCGATCGCCTAAAAAATTTTCGGGCCATAAAATACGACCCAAGGAACCATAGTAACCCCCCGCCATGATCGTTCCTCATTTTTTGCATTTTTCTGCCAAAAAACTAGAATTCCGCGTGATTCTCATATTTTCGTCTACTATTGCCCACGCCTTCCGAGTGGGTCGGGCCTCTAGGACTCGGATTGCCTAAAATTTTTCTGGGCCATCAAATACGACCTAAGGAACCATATTCACCGCCCCGCCATGATCGTTCCTCATTTTTTGCATTTTTTGGCCAAAAACCTAGAATTCCGCTCGATTCCCATATATTTGTGTGCTACAGCCCACGCCTTCCAAGTGGTCCCGGGAACCTCGGACCCCGGTCGCCTAATATTTTTCTGGACCATCAAATATGACCTAAGGAACCATAGTCACCACCCCACCATGATCGGTCCTCATTTTGTGCATTTTACGTCCAAAAAACTTGAATTCCGCCCGATTCCCATATTTTCGTGTGTTATTGTCCAAGCCTTCCGAGTGGGCCGGGCCTACCAGACTCGGATCGCCTAAAATTTTTCCGGGCCATCAAATACGACCTAAGGAACCATAGTCACCGCCCCGCTATGATTGTTGCTAATATTCTGCATTTTTCAGCCAAAAAACTAGAATTTCGCCCGATTCCCATATTTTCGTATAGCTCACGCCTTCCAAGTGGTCCCGTTACCCCCGGACCCCGATCGCCTAAAATTTTTTCGGGCCATCAAATACGACCCAAGGAACCATAATAACCGCCCCTCCATGATCGTTCCCCATTTTTGCGTTTTTCGGCCAAAAAACTAGAATTCCGCGTGATTCCTATATTTTCGTGTGCTAAATAGCCCACGTCTTCCGAGTGGGCCTTCCGGACTCGGATCGCCTAAAAAATTTTCGGGCCGTCAAATACGACATAAAGAACCATAGTCACGCCCCGCCATGATCGTTCCTATGTTTTTGTATTTTTTGGCAAAAAAACCAAGAATTCTGCGCGATTCCATATTTTCTTTTGCTATAGCCCACGCCTTCCGAGTGGTCCCGGGAACCCCGGACCCCGATCGCCTAAAAATTTTCTAGCCATCAAATACGACCTAAGGAACCACAGTCATCGCCCCGCCATGATCGTTCCTCATTTTATGCAGTTTTCGGCCAAAACACTAGAATTCCGCCCGATTACCATATTATTGTGTGCTATTGCCCACGCCTTCCGAGTGGGCCGAGCCCCCCGTACTCGGATCGCCTAAACTTTTTTCGGGCCATAACATAGGACCTAAGGAACCATAGTCACCACCTCGCCATGATGGTTCCTCATTTATTGCATTTTTCGGCCAAAAAACTAGAATTCCGCCCGGTTCCCATTTTTTTGTGTGCTATAGCCCACGCTTTCCAAGTGGTCCCGGGATCCCTGGACCCCGATCGCCTAAAAATTTTCCGGGCCATCAAATACGACCTAAGGAACCATAGGAACTGCCCCGCCATGATCGTTCCTCATTTATTGCGATTTCCGGCGAAAAAACTAGAATTCCGCCCGATTCCCATATTTTCGTGTGCTATAGCCCACACCTTCCGAGTGGGCCGGGCCCCCGGACTCGGAACATCTAAATTTTATTCGGGCCATCAAATAAGACCTAAGGAACCATATTCACCTCCCCGCCATGATCGTTCCTCATTATTTGCATTTTTCGGCTAAAAAACTAGAATTCCGTACGATTCCCATATTTTCGTGTGCTATAATTGCCCACGCCTTCTCAATGGGTAGGGAATCCCGGACCCCGATCGCCTAAAAATTTTTCGGACCATCAAATACGACCTAAGAAACCATAGTCACCGGCCCGCCATGATCGTTACTCATATTTTGTGTTTTTCGGCCAAAAAACTAAAATTTCGCCCGATTCCCATATTTTCGTGTGCTATAGCCCACGCCTTCCGAGTGGGCCGGGTCTCCCGGACTAGGATCGCCTAAACTTTTTCCGGGCCACCAAATACGACCTAAGGAACCATAGTCACCATTCCACCAAGATCGTTCCTCATTTTTTGCATTTTTCGGCCAAAAAACTAGAATTCTGCCCGATTCCCATATTTTCGTGTGTTATAGCACACGCCTTCCAAGTGGTCCAGGGACCCCCGGACCCCGATCGCCTAAAAAATTTTGGGGCCCTAAAATACGACCCAAGGAACCATAGTAACCACCCCGCCATGATCGTTCCTCATTTTTTGCATTTTTCTGCCAAAAAACTAGAATTCCGCGTGATTCCCATATTTTCGCCTACTATTGCCCACGCCTTCCGAGTGGGTTGGGCCTCCAGGACTCGGATCGCCTAAAATTTTTCCGGGCCATCAAATACGACCTAAGGAACCATATTCACCGCCCCGCCATGATCGTTCCTCATTTTTTGCATTTTTCGGCCAAAAACCTAGAATTCCGCTCGATTCCCATATTTTTGTGTGCTACAGCCCACGCCTTCCAAGTGGTCCCGGGAACCTCGGACCCCGGTCGCCTAATATTTTTCTGGGCCATCGAATGCGACCTAAGGAACCATAGTCACCGCCCCACCATGATCGGTCCTCATTTTTTGCATTTTACGTCCAAAAATCTAGAATTCTGCCCGAATCCCATATTTTCGTGTGTTATTGCCCAAGCCTTCCGAGTGGGCCGGGCCTACCAGACTCGGATCGCCTAAAATTTTTCTGGGCCATCAAATACGACCTAAGGAACCATAGTCACTGCCCCGCCATGATCGTTGCTAATATTTTGCATTTTTCGGCCAAAAAACTAGAATTCCGCCCGATTCCCATATTTTCGTGTGCTATAGCTCACGCCTTCCAAGTGGTCCCGGTACCCCCGGATCCCGATCGCCTAAAATTTTTCCGGGCCATCAAATACGATCCAAGGAACCATAATAACCGCCCCGCCATGATCGTTCCCCATTTTTGCATTTTTCGGCCAAAAAACTAGAATTCCGCGTGATTCCCATATTTTCGTGTGCTAAATAGACCACGTCTTCCGAGTGGGCCGGGCCTTCCGGACTCGGATCGCCTAAAAAAATTTTGGGCCATCAAATACGACCTAAGGAACCATAGTCACTGCCCCGCAATGATCGTTCCTCATTTTTTGCATTTTTCGGCCAAAAAACTAGAATTCCGCCCGATTCCCATATTTTCGTGTGTTATTGCCCACGCCTTCCAAGTGGTCCCGGGAACCCCGGACCCCGATCGCCTAAAATTTTTCCGGGCTATCAAATACGACCCAAGGAACCATAATAACCGCCCCGCCATGATCGTTCCCCATTTTTGCGTTTTTCGGCTAAAAAACTAGAATTCCGCGTGATTCCCATATTTGCGTGTGCTAAATAGCCCACGCCTTCCGAGCGGTCCCGGGAACCCTGGACCCCGATCGCCTAAAAATTTTCCAGCCATCAAATACGACCTAAGGAACCATAGTCACCGCCCCGCCATGATCGTTCCTCATTTTATGCAGTTTTCGGCCAAAACACTAGAATTCCGCCCGATTACCATATTATTGTGTGCTACTGCCCACGCCTTCCGAGTGGGCCGAGCCCCCCGTACTCGGATCGCCTAAAGTTTTTTCGGGCCATAAAATAGGACCTAAGGAACCGTAGTCACCACCTCGCCATGATCGTTCCTCATTTTTCGCATTTTTCGGCCAAAAAACTAGAATTCCGCCCAGTTCCCATATTTTTGTGTGCTATAGCCCACGCTTTTCAAGTGGTCCCTGGATCCCCGGACCCCGATCGCCTAAAAATTTTCCGGCCCATCAAATACGACCTAAGGAACCATAGGAACTGCCCCGCCATGATCGTTCCTCACTTATTGCGATTTCCGGCAAAAAAACTAGAATTCTGCCCGATTCCCATATTTTCGTATGTTATAGCACACACCTTCCGAGTGGGCCGGGCCTCCCGGACTAGGATCATCTAAATTTTATTAGGGCCATCAAATAAGACCTAAGGAACCATATTCACCTCCCCACCATGATCGTTCCTCATTGTTTGCATTTTTCGGCTAAAAAACTAGAATTCCGTACGATTTCCATATTTTCGTGTGCTATAATTGCCCACGCCTTCCCAATGGGTAGGGAATCCCGGACCCCGATCGCCTAAACTTTTTCCGAACTATCAAATACGACCTAAGAAACCATATTCACCGCCCCGCCATGATCTTTACTCATATTTTGTGTTTTTCGGCCATAAAACGAGAATTTCGCCCGATTCCCATATTTTCGTGTGCTATAGTCCACGCCTTCCGAGTGGGCCGGGTCTCCCGGACTCGGATCGCCTAAAATTTTTCCGGGCCATCAAATACGACCTAAGGAACCATAGTCACCGTTCCGCCATGATCGTTCCTCATTTTTTGCATTTTTTGGCCAAAAAACTAGAATTCTACCCGATTCCCATATTTTCGTGTGTTATAGCACACGCCTTCCAAGTGGTCCCGGGACCGCCGGACCCCGATCGCCTAAAAATTTTTCGGGCCATAAAATACGACCCAAGGAACCATAGTAACCACCCCGCCATGATCGTTCCTCATTTTTTGCATTTTTCTGCTAAAAACCTAGAATTCCGCGTGATTCCCAAATTTTCGTCTACTATTGCCCACGCCTTCCGAGCGGGTCGGGCCTCCAGGACTCGGATCGCCTAAAATTTTTCCGGGCCCTCAAATATGACCTAAGGAACCATATTCACCGCCCCGCCATGATCGTTCCTCATTTATTGCATTTTTCGGCCAAAAACCTAGAATTCCGCTCGATTCCCATATTTTTGTGTGCTACAGCCCACGCCTTCCAAGTGGTCCGGGGAACCTCGGACCCCGGTCGCCTAATATTTTTCTGGGCCATCGAATGCGACCTAAGGAACCATAGTCACCGTCCCACCATGATCGGTCCTCATTTTTTGCATTTTACGTCCAAAAAACTAGAATTCCGCCCGATTCCCATATTTTCGTGTGTTATTGCCCAAGCCTTCCGAGTGGGTCGGTCCTACCAGACTCGGATCTCCTAAAAATTTTCCGGGCCATCAAATACGACCTAAGGAACCATAGTCACCGCCCCGCCATGATCGTTGCTAATATTTTGCATTTTTCGGCCAAAAAACTAGAATTCCGCCCGATTCCCATATTTTCGTGTGCTATAGCTCACGCCTTCTAAGTGGTCCCGGTACCCCCGGACCCCGATCGCCTAAAATTTTTCCGGGCCATCAAATATGACCCAAGGAACCATAATAACCGCCCCGCCATGATCGTTCCCCATTTTTGCGTTTTTCGGCCAAAAAACTAGAATTCCGCGTGATTCCCATATTTTCGTGTGCTAAATAGCCTACTTCTTCCGAGTGGGCTGGGCCTTCCGGACTCGGATCGCCTAAAATTTTTTTGGGCCGTCAAATACGACCTAAGGAACCATAGTCACTGCCTCGCAATGATCGTTCCTCATTTTTTGCATTTTTCGGCCAAAACACTAGAATTCCACCCGATTCCCATATTTTCGTGTGTTATAGCCCATGCCTTCCAAGTGGTCCCGGGAACCCCGGACCCCGATCGCCTAAAATTTTTCCGGGCTATCAAATACGACCCAAGGAACCATAATAACTGCCCCGCCATGATCGTTCCCCATTTTTGCGTTTTTCGGCCAAAAAACTAGAATTTCGCGTGATTCCCATATTTGCGTGTGCTAAATAGCCCACGTCTTCCGAGTGGGCTGGGCCTTCCGGACTCGGATCCCCTAAAGTTTTTCCGGACCATCAAATACGACCTAAGGAACCATAGTCACCGCCCCGCCATGATCGTTCCTATGTTTATGTATTTTTTGGCAAAAAACCTAGAATTCCGTGCGATTCCATATTTTCATTTGCTATAGCCCATGCCTTCCGAGTGGTCACGGGAACCCCGGACCCCGATCGCCTTAAAATTTTCCAGCCATCAAATATGACCTAAGGAACCATAGTCACCGCCACACCATGATCGTTCCTCATTTTATGCAGTTTTCGGCCAAAACACTAGAATTCCGCCCGGTCACTATATTATTGTGTGCTATTGCCCACGCCTTCCGAGTGGGCCGAGCCCCCCATACTCGGATCGCCTAAAGTTTTTTCGGGCCATAAAATAGGACCTAAGGAACCATAGTCACCACCTCGCCATGATCGTTCCTCATTTTTTGCATTTTTCGTCCAAAAAACTAGAATTCCGCCCGGTTTCCATATTTTTGTGTGCTATAGCCCACCCTTTCCAAGTGGTCCCGGGATCCCCGGACCCCGATCGCCTAAAAATTTTCTGGGCCATCAAATACGACCTAAGGAACCATAGGAACTGCCCCGCCATGATCGTTCCTCACTTATTGCAATTTCCGGCAAAAAAACTAGAATTCCGCCCGATTCCAATATTTTCGTGTGCTATAGCCCACACCTTCCGAGTGGCCTGGGCCCTCCGGACTCGGATCATCTAAATTTTATTCGGGTCATCAAATAAGACTTAAGGAACCATATTTACCTCCCCGCCATGATTGTTCCTCGTTGTTTGCATTTTTCGGCTAAAAAACTAGAATTCCGTACGATTCCCATTTTTACGTGTGCTATAACTGCCCACGCCTTCCCAATGGGTAGGGAATCCCGGACCCCGATCGCCTAAAAATTTTCCGGACCATCAAATACGACTTAAGAAACCATAGTCACCGCCTCGCCATGATCATTACTCATATTTTGTATTTTTCGGCCAGAAAACGAGAATTCCGCCCGATTCCCATATTTTCGTGTGCTATAGCCCACGCCTTCCGAGTGGGCCGGGTCTCCCGGACTCAGATCACCTAAACTTTTTCCGGGCCATCAAATACGACCTAAGGAACCATAGTCACCGTTCCGCCATGATCGTTCCTCATTTTTTTCATTTTTTGGCCAAAAAACTAGAATTCTACCCGATTCCCATATTTTCGTGTGTTATAGCACACGCCTTCCAAGTGGTCCCGGGACCGCCGGACCCCGATCGCCTAAAAATTTTCGGGCCATAAAATACGACCCAAGGAACCATAGTAACCACCCCGCCATGATCGTTCCTCATTTTTTGCATTTTTCTGCTAAAAACCTAGAATTCCGCGTGATTCCCAAATTTTCGTCTTACTATTGCCCACGCCTTCCGAGTGGGTCGGGCCTCCAGGACTAGGATCGCCTAAAATTTTTCCGGGCCCTCAAATATGACCTAAGGAACCATATTCACCGCCCCGCCATGATCGTTCCTCATTTATTGCATTTTTCGGCCAAAAACCTAGAATTCCGCTCGATTCCCATATTTTTGTGTGCTACAGCCCACGCCTTCCAAGTGGTCCGGGGAACCTCGGACCCCGGTCGCCTAATATTTTTCTGGGCCATCGAATGCGACCTAAGGAACCATAGTCACCGTCCCACCATGATCGGTCCTCATTTTTTGCATTTTACGTCCAAAAAACTAGAATTCCGCCCGATTCCCATATTTTCGTGTGTTATTGCCCAAGCCTTCCGAGTGGGTCGGTCCTACCAGACTCGGATCTCCTAAAAATTTTCCGGGCCATCAAATACGACCTAAGGAACCATAGTCACCACCCCGCCATGATCGTTGCTAATATTTTGCATTTTTCGGCCAATAAACTAGAATTCCGCCCGATTCCCATATTTTCGTGTGCTATAGCTCACGCCTTCTAAGTGGTCCCGGTACCCCCGGACCCCGATCGCCTAAAATTTTTCCGGGCCATCAAATATGACCCAAGGAACCATAATAACCGCCCCGCCATGATCGTTCCCCATTTTTGCGTTTTTCGGCTAAAAAACCAGAATTCCGCGTGATTCCCATATTTTCGTGTGCTAAATATCCCACGTCTTCCGATTGGGCCGGGCCTTCCGGACTCGGATCGCCTAAAATTTTTTCGGGCCGTCAAATATGACCTAAGGAACCATAGTCACCACCCCGCAATGATCGTTCCTCATTTTTTGCATTTTTCGGCCAAAAAACTAGAATTCCGCCCGATTCCCATATTTTCGTGTGTTTTAGCCCACGCCTTCCAAGTGGTCCCGGGAACCTCGGACCCCGATCGCCTAATATTTTTTCGGGCCATAAAATATGATTTAAGGAACCGTAGTCACCGCCCTGCCTTGATTGTTCCTCATTTTTTGCATTTTTCGGCCAAAAAACGAGAATTCCGCGCGATTCCCATATTTTCGTGTGCTATAGCCCACGCCTTCCGAGTGGTCCCAGCCCCCGGACCCCTATCGCCTAATGTTTTTGCGGACCATCAAATACGACCTAAGGAACCATAGTCACCGCCCCGCCATAATCGTTCCTATGTTTTAGTATTTTTTGGCAAAAAACCTAGAATTCCGCGCGATTCCACATTTTTATTTGCTATAGCCCACGCCTTTTGAGTGGTCCCGGGAACCCCAGACCCCGATCGCCTAAAAGTTTTCCAGCCATCAAATACAACCTAAGGAACCATAGTCACCGCCCCGCCATGATCGTTCCTCATTTTATGCAGTTTTCGGCCAAAACACTAGAATTCCGCCCGATAACCATATTATTGTGTGCTATTGCCCACGCCTTCCGAGTGGGCCGAGCCCCCCGTACTCGGATTGCCTAAAGTTTTTTTGGGCCATAAAATAGGACCTAAGGAACCCTAGTCACCACCTCGCCATGATCGTTCCTCATTTTTCGCATTTTTCGACAAAAAGACTAGAATTCCGCACGATTCCCATATTTTCGTGTGCTATAGCCCACACCTTCCGAGTGGGCCGGGCCCCCGGACTCGGATCATCTAAATTTTATTCGGGCCATCAAATAAGACCTAAGGAACCATATTCACCTCCCCGCCATGATCGTTCCTCATTGTTTGCATTTTTCGGCTAAAAACTAGAATTCCGTACGATTCCCATATTTTCGTGTGCTATAACTGCCCACGCCTTCCCAATGGGTAGGGAATCCCGGACCCCGATCGCCTAAAATATTTCCGGACCATCAAATACAACCTAAGAAACCATAGTCACCGCCCCGCAATGATCGTTACACATATTTTGTGTTTTTCGGCCAAAAAACTAGAATTCCGTCCGATTTCCATATTTTCGTGCGCTATAGCCCACGCCTTCCGAGTGGGCCGGGTCTCCCGGACTCGGATCGCCTACACTTTTTCTGGGCCATCAAATACGACCTAAGGAACCATAGTCACCATTCCGCCATGATCGTTCCTCATTTTTTGCATTTTCGGCCAAAAAACTATAATTCTGCCTGATACCCATATTTTAGTGTGTTATAGCACACGCCTTCCAAGTGGTCCCGGGACCTCCGGACCCCGATCGCCTAAAATTTTTTCAGGCCATAAAATTCGACCCAAGGAACCATAGTAACCACCCCGCCATGATCGTTCCTCATTTTTTGCTTTTTTCTGCCAAAAAACTAGAATTCCGCGTGATTCCCATATTTTTGTCTACTATTGCCCACGCCTTCCGAGTGGGTCGGGCCTCCAGGACTCGGATCGTCTAAAAATTTTCTGGGCCATCAAATACGACCTAAGGAACCATATTCACCGCCCCGCTATGATCGTTCCTCATTTTTTGCATTTTTCGGTCAAAAACCTAAAATTCTGCTCGATTCCCATATTTTTGTGTGCTACAGCCCACGCCTTCCAAGTGGTCCCCGGAACCTCGGACCCCGGTCGCCTAATATTTTTCTGAGCCATCAAATACGACCTAAGGAACCATAGTCACCGCCCCGCCATGATCGTTGCTAATATTTTGCATTTTTCGGCCAAAAAACTAGAATTCCGCCCGATTCCCATATTTTCGTATGCTATAGCTCACGCCTTCCAAGTGGTCCCGGTATCCCCGGACCCCGATCGCCTAAAAATTTTCCGAGCCATCAAATACGACCCAACGAACCATAATAACCGCCCCGCCATGATCGTTCCCCATTTTTGCATTTTTCGGCCAAAAAAACTAAAATTCCGCGCGATTCCCATATTTTCGTGTGCTAAATAGCCCACGTCTTCCAAGTGGGCCGGGCCTTCCGGACTCGGATCGCCTAAAATTTTTTCAGGCCGTCAAATATGACCTAAGGAACCATAGTCACAGTCCCGCAATGATCGTTCCTCATTTTTTGCGTTTTTCGGCCAAAAAACTAGAATTCCGCGCGATTCCCATATTTTCGTGTGCTATAGCCCACGCCTTCCGAGTTGTCCCAGACCCCCGAACCCCTATCGCCTAAAGTTTTTTAGGACCATCAAATACGACCTAAGGAACCATAGTCACCGCCGCACCATGATCGTTCCTATGTTTTTGTATTTTTTGGCAAAATCCTAGAATTCCGCGCGATTCCATATTTTCATTTGCTATAGCCCACGCCTTCCGAGTGGTCCTGGGAACCCCAGACCCCGATCGCCTAAAAGTTTTCCAACAATCAAATACAACCTAAGGAACCATAGTCACTGCCCCGCCATGATCGTTCCTCATTTTATGCATTTTTCGGCCAAAACACTAGAATTCCGCCCGATTACCATATTATTGTGTGCTATTGCCCACGCCTATCGAGTGGGCCGAGCCCCCCGTACTCGGATCGCCTAATGTTTTTTCAGGCCATAAAATAGGACCTAAGGAACCATAGTCACCACCTCGCCATGATCGTTCCTCATTTTTCGCATTTTTCGGCAAAAAAACTAGAATTCCGCCCGGTACCCATATTTTTGTGTGCTAGCCCACGCTTTCCAAGTGGTCCCGGGATCCCCGGACCCCGATCACCTAAAATTTTTTCGGGCCATCAATACGACCTAAGGAACCATAGGAACTGCCCCGCCTTGATCGTTCCTCACTTATTGCGATTTCCGGCAAAAAAACTAGAATTTCGCCCGATACCCATATTTTCGTGTGTTATAGCCCACACCTTCCGAGTGGGCCGGGCCCCCCGGACTCGGATCATCTAAATTTTATTCGGGCCATCAAATAAGACCTAAGGAACCATATTCACCTCCCCGCCATTATCGTTCCTCATTGTTTGCATTTTTCGGCTAAAAAACTAGAATTCCGTACGATTCCCATATTTTCGTGTGCTATAACTGCCCACGCCTTCCCAATGGGTGGGGAATCCCGGACCCCGATCGCCTAAAATTTTTCCGGAACATCAAATACGACCTAAGAAACCATAGTCACCGCCCCGCCATGATCGTTACTCATATTTTGTGTTTTTCGGCCAAAAAACTAGAATTCTGCCCGATTCCCATATTTTCGTGTGCTATAGCCCACGCCTTCCGAGTGGGCCGGGTCTCCCGGACTCGAATTGCCTAAACTTTTTCCGGGCCATAAAATACAACCTAAGGAACCATAGTCACCATTCCGCCATGATCGTTCCTCATTTTTTGCATTTTTCGACAAAAAAACTAGAATTCTGCCCGATTCCCATATTTTCGTGTGTTATAGCACACGCCTTCCAAGTGTTCCCGGGACCCCAGACCCCGATCGCCTAAAATTTTTCGAGCCATAAAATACGACCCAAGGAACCATAGTAACCACCCCGCCAAGATCGTTCCTCATTTTTTGCATTTTTCTGCCAAAATACTAGAATTCCGCGTGATTCCCATATTTTTGTCTACTATTGCCCACGCCTTCCGAGTGGGTCGGGCCTCCAGGACTCGGATCGACTAAATTTTTTCCGGGCCATCAAATACGACCTAAGGAACCATATTCACCGCCCCGCCATGATCGTTCCTCATTTGTTGCATTTTTCACTCAAAAACCTAAAATTTCGCTCGATCCCCATATTTTTGTGTGCTACAGCCCACGCCTTCCAAGTGGTCCCGGGAACCTCGGACCCCGGTCGCCTAATATTTTTATAAGCCATCAAATACGACCTAAGGAACCATAGTCACCGCCCCAAGATGATCGGTCCTCATTTTTTGCATTTTACGTCCAAAAAACTAGAATTCCGCCTAATTCCCATATTTTCGTGTGTTATTGCCCAAGCCTTCCGAGTGGGCCGGGCCTACCAGACTCGGATCGCCTAAAATTATTCCGGGCCATCAAATATGACCTAAGGAACCATAGTCACCACCCCGCCATGATCGTTGCTAATATTTTGCATTTTTCGGACAAACAAACTAGAATTCTGCGTGATTCCCATATTTTCGTGTGCTAAATAGCCCACGTCTTCCGAGTGGGCCAGGCCTTCCGGACTCGGATAGCTAAAAAAATTTTGGGCCGTCAAATATGACCTAAGGAATCATAGTCACCGCCCCGCAATGATCGATCCTCATTTTTTTTCATTTTTCGGCCAAAAAACTAGAATTCCGCCCGATTCCCATATTTTCGTGTGTTATAGCCCACGCCTTCCAAGTGGTCCCGGGAACCCCGGACCCCGATCGCCTAATATTTTTACGGGCCATAAAATATGATTTAAGGAACCATAGTCACTGCCCTTCCATGATCGTTCCTCATTTTTTGCGTTTTTCGGCCAAAAAACTAGAATTCCGCGCGATTCCCATATTTTCGTGTGCTATAGCCCACGCCTTCCGAGTGGTCCCAGACCCCCGGACCCCTATCGCCTAAAGTTTTTCCGGACAATCAAATACGACCTAAGGAACTATAGTCACCGCCCCGCCATGATCGTTCCTATGTTTTTGTATTTTTTGGCAAAAAACCTAGAATTCCGTGCGATTCCATATTTTCATTTGCTATAGCCCACGCCTTCCGAGTGGTCCCGGGAACCCCGGACCCCGATCGCCTAAAAATTTTCCAGCCATCAAATTCGACCTAAGGAACCATAGCCACCGCCCCGCCATGATCGTTCCTCATTTTATGCAGTTTTCGGACAAAACACTAGAATTCCCCCCGATTACCATATTATTGTGTGCTATTGCCCACGCCTTCCGAGTGGGCCGAGCCCCCCGTACTCGGATCGCCTAAAGTTTTTTTGGGCCATAAAATAGGACCTAAGGGACCATAGTCACCACCTCGCCATGATCGTTCCTCATTTTTCGCATTTTTCGGCAAAAAAACTAGAATTCCGCCCGGTTCCCATATTTTTGTGTGTTATAGCCCACGCTTTCCAAGTGGTCCCAGTATCCCCGGACCCCGATCGCCAAAAAATTTTCCGGGCCATCAAATACGACCTAAGGAACAATAGGAACTGCCCCGCCATGATCGTTCCTCACTTATTGCGATTTCCGGCAAAAAAACTAGAATTCCGCCCGATTCCCATATTTTCGTGTGCTATAGCCCACACCTTCCGAGTGGGCCGGCCCCCCGGACTCGGATCATCTAAATTTTATTCGGGCCATCAAATAAGACCTAAGGAACCATATTCACCTCCCCACCATGATCGTTCCTCATTGTTTGCATTTTTCTGCTAAAAACTAGAATTCCGTACGATTCCCATATTTTCGTGTGCTATAATTGCCCACGCCTTCCCAATGGGTAGGGAATCCCGGACCCCGATCGCCTAAAATTTTTCCGGACCATCAAACACGACCTAAGAAACCATAGTCACCGCCCCGCCATGATCGTTACTCATATTTTGTGTTTTTCGGCCAAAAAACTAGAATTCCGCCCGATTCCCATATTTTCGTGTGCTATAGCCCACGCCTTCCGAGTGGGCCGGGTCTCCCGGACTCGGATCGCCTAAACTTTTTCCGGGCCATCAAATACGACCTAAGGAACCATAGTCACCGTTCTGCCATGATCGTTCCTCATTTTTTGCATTTTTCGGTTAAAAAACTAAAATTCTGCCCGATTGCCATATTTTCGTGTGTTATAGCACACGCCTTCCAAGTGGTCCCGGGACCCCCGGACCCCGATCTCCTAAAAAATTTTCGGGCCATAAAATACGACCCAATGAACCATAGTAACCACCCCGCCATGATCGTTCCTCATGTTTTGCGTTTTTCTGCCAAAAAACTAGAATTCCGCGTGATTCCCATATTTTCGTCTACTATTGCCCATGCCTTTCGAGTGGGTCGGGCCTCCAGGACTCGAATCGCCTAAAATTTTTCCGAGCCATCAAATACGACCTAAGGAATCATATTCACCGCCCTGCCATGATCGTTCCTCATTTTTTGCATTTTTCGGTCAAAAACCTAGAATTCCGCTCGATTCCCATATTTTTGTATGCTACAGCCCACGCCTTCCAAGTGGTCCCGGGATCCTCGGACCCCGATCGCCTAATATTTTTCTAGGCCATAAAATACGACCTAAGGAACCATAGTCACCACCCCACCATGATCGGTCCTCATTTTTTGAATTTTACATCCAAAAAACTAGAATTCCGCCCGATTCCCATATTTTCGTGTGTTATTGCCCAAGCCTTCAGAGTGGGTCGGGCCTACCAGACTCGGATTGCCTAAAATTTTTTCAGGCCATCAAATACGACCTAAGGAACCATAGTCACCACCCCGCCATGATCGTTGCTAATATTTTGCATTTTTCGGCCAAAAAACTAGAATTTCGCCCGATTCCCATATTTTCTGTGCTATAGCTCACGCCTTCCAAGTGGTCCCGGTACCCCCGGACCCCGATCGCCTAAAATTTTTCCGGGCCATCAAATAGGACCCAAGGAACCATAATAACCGCCCCGCCATGATCGTTCCCCATTTTTGCATTTTTTGGCCAAAAAACTAGAATTCCGCGTGATTCCCATATTTTCGTGTGCAAAATAGCCCACGTCTTCCGAGTGGGCCGGGCCTTCCGGACTCGGATCGCCTAAAAATTTTTTGGGCCATCAAATACGACCCAAGGAACCATAATAACCGCCCCGCCATGATCGTTCCCCATTTTTGCGTTTTTCGGCCAAAAAACTTGAATTCCGCGTGATTCCCATATTTTCGTGTGCTAAATAGCCCACGTCTTCCGAGTGGGCCAGGCCTTCCAGACTCGGATCGCTTAAAATTTTTTTGGGCCGTCCAATATGACCTAAGGAATCATAGTCACTGCCCCGCAATGATCGATCCTCATTTTTTGCATTTTTCGGCCAAAAAACTAGAATTCCGCCCGATTCCCATATTTTCGTGTATAATAGCCCACGCCTTCCAAGTGGTCCCGGGAACCCCGGACCCAGATCGCCTAATATTTTTACGGGCCATAAAATATGATTTAAGGAACCATAGTCACCGCCCTGCCATGATCGTTCCTCATTTTTCCTATTTTTCGGCCAAAAAACTAGAATTCCGCGCGATTCCCATATTTTCGTGTGCTATATAGCCCACGCCTTCCGAGTGGTCCCAGACCCCCGGACCCCTATCGCCTAAAGTTTTTTCGGACCATCAAATACGACCTAAGGAACCATAGTCACCGCCCCGCCATGATCGTTCCTATGTTTTTGTACTTTTTGGCAAAAAACCTAGAATTCCGCGCGATTCCATAATTTCATATGCTATAGCCCACGCATTCCGAGTGGTCCCGGGAACCCCGGACCCCGATCGCCTTAAAATTTTCCAGCAATCAAATATGACCTAAGGAACCATAGTCACCGCCCCGCCATGATCGTTCCTCATTTTATGCAGTTTTCGGCCAAAACACTAGAATTCCGCCCGATTACCTTATTATAGTGTATTATTGCCCACGCCATCCGAGTGGGCCGAGCCCCCCATACTCGGATCGCCTAAAGTTTTTTCGGGCCATAAAATAGGACCTAAGGAACCATAGTCACCACCTCGCCATGATCGTTCCTCATTTTTCGCATTTTTCGGCCAAAAAACTAGAATTCCGCCCGGTTCCCATATTTTTGTCTGCTATAGCCCACGCTTTCCAAGTGGTCCTGGGATCCCCGGACCCCGATCGCCTAAAAATTTTCCGGGCCATCAAATACGACCTAAGGAACCATAGGAACTGCCCCGCCATGATCGTTCCTCACTTATTGCGATTTGCGGAAAAAAAACTAGAATTCCGCCCGATTCCTATATTTTCGTGTGCTATAGCCCACACCTTCCGAGTGGGTCGGCCCCCCCGGACTCGGATCATCTAAATTTTATTCGGGCCATCAAATAAGACCTAAGGAACCATATTCACCTCCCCGCCATGATCGTTCCTCATTGTTTGCATTTTTCGGCTAAAAACTAGAATTCCGTACGATTCCCATATTTTCGTGTGCTATAATTTCCCACGCCTTCCCAGTGGGTAGGGAATCCCGGACCCCGATCGCCTAAAATTTTTCCGGACCATCAAATATGACCTAAGAAACCATAGTCACCGCCCCGCCATGATCGTTACTCATATTTTGTGTTTTTCGGCCAAAAAATTAGAATTCCGCCCGATTCCCATATTTTCGTGTGCTATAGCCCACGCCTTCCGAGTGGGCCGGGTCTCCCGGGCTCGGATCGCCTAAGCTTTTTCCGGGCCATCAAATACGACCTAAGGAACCATAGTCACCGTTCCGCCATGATTCCCATATTTTCTGTGTGTTATAGCACACGCCTTCCAAGTGGTCCCGGGACCCCCGGACCCCGATCGCCTAAAATTTTTTCGGGCCATAAAATACGACCCAAGGAACAATAGTAACAACCCCGCCATGATCGTTCCTCATATTTTGCGTTTTTCTGCCAAAAAACTAGAATTCCGCGTGATTCCCATATTTTCATCTATTATTGCCCACGCCTTCCGAGTGGGTCGGGCCTCCAGGACTCGGATCGCCTAAAATTTTTCCGAGACATCAAATACGACCTAAGGAACCATATTCACCGCCCCGCCATGATCGTTCCTCATTTTTTGCATTTTTCGGTCAAAACCTAGAATTCCGCTCGATTCCTATATTTTTGTGTGCTACAGCCCACGCCTTCCAAGTTGTCCTTGGAACCTCGGACCCCGTCGCCTAATATTTTTATGGGCCATCAAATACGACCTAAGCAACCATAGTCACCGGCCCACCATGATTGGTCCTCATTTTTTGTATTTTACGTCCAAAAAACTAGAATTCCGCCCGATTCCCATATTTTTGTGTGTTATTGCCCAAGCCTTCCGAGTGGGCCAGGCCTACCAGACTCGGATCGCCTAAAAATTTTCCGGGCCATCAAATACGAACTAAGGAACCATAGACACCGCCCCGCCATGATCGTTGCTAATATTTTGCATTTTTCGGCCAAAAAACTAGAATTCCGCCCGATTCCCATATTTTCGTGTGCTATAGCTCACGCCTTCCAAGTGGTCCCGGGAACCCGGACCCCGATCGCCTAATATTTTTACGGGCCATAAAATATGATTTAAGGAACCATAGTCACCGCCCTACCATGATCGTTCCTCATTCTTTGCGTTTTTCGGCCAAAAAACTAGAATTCCGCGCGATTCCCATATTTTCGTGTGCTATAGCCCACGCCTTCCGAGTGGTCCCAGACCCCCGGACCCCTATCCCCTAAAGTTTTTCCAGACCATCAAATACGACCTAAGGAACCATAGTCACCGCCCCGCCATGATCGTTCCTCATTTTATGCAGTTTTCGGCCAAAACACTAGAATTCCGCCCGATTACCATATTATTGTGTGTTATTGCCCACGCCATCCGAGTGGGCCGAGCCCCCCGTACTCGGATCGCCTAAAGTTTTTTCGGGCCATAAAATAGGACCTAAGGAACCATAGTCACCACCTCGCCATGATCGTTCCTCATTTTTCGCATTTTTCGGACAAAAAACTAGAATTCCGCCCGGTTCCCATATTTTTGTCTGCTATAGCCCACGCTTTCCAAGTGGTCCTGGGATCCCCGGACCCCGATCGCCTAAAAATTTTCCGGGCCATCAAATACGACCTAAGGAACCATAGGAACTGCCCCGCCATGATCGTTCCTCACTTATTGCGATTTGCGGCAAAAAAACTAGAATTCTGCCCGATTCCCATATTTTGGTGTGCTATAGCCCACACCTTCCGAGTGGGTCGGCCCCCCGGACTCGGATCATCGAAATTTTATTCGGGCCATCAAATAAGACCTAAGGAACCATATTCACCTCCCCGCCATGATCGTTCCTCATTGTTTGCATTTTTCGGCTAAAAACTAGAATTCCGTACGATTCCCATATTTTCGTGTGCTATAATTGCCCACGCCTTCCCAATGAGTAGGGAATCCCGGACCCCGATCGCCTAAAATTTTTCCGGACCATCAAATACGACCTAAGAAACCATAGTCACCGCCCCGCCATGATCGTTGCTCATATTTTGTGTTTTTCGGCCAAAAAACTAGAATTTTGCCCGATTCCCATATTTTCGTGTGCTATAGCCCACGCCTTCCGAGTGGGCCGGGTCTCCCGGGCTCGGATCGCCTAAACTTTTTTCGGGCCATCAAATACGACCTAAGGAACCATAGTCACCATTCCGCCATGATCGTTCCTCATTTTTTGCATTTTTCGGCCAAAAAACTAAAATTCTGCCCGATTCCCATATTTTTGTGTGTTATAGCACACGCCTTCCAAGTGGTCTCGGGACCCCCTGACTCCGATCGCCTAAAAATTTTTCGGGCCATAAAATACGACCCAAGGAACCATAGTAACCACCCCGCCATGATCGTTCCTCATGTTTTGCGTTTTTCTGCCAAAAAACTAGAATTTCGCGTGATTCCCATATTTTCGTCTATTATTGCCCACGCCTTCCGAGTGGGTCGGGCCTCAAGGACTCGGATCGCCTAATATTTTTTCGGGCCATCAAATACGACCTAAGGAACCATATTCACCGCCCCGCCATGATCGTTCCTTATTTTTTGCATTTTTTAGAATTCCGCTCGATTACTATATTTTTGTGTGCTACAGCCCACGCCTTCCAAGTGGTCCTGGGAACCTCGGACCCCGGTCGCCTAATATTTTTCTGGGCCATCAAATACGACCTAAGGAACCATAGTCACCGCCCCACCATGATTGGTCCTCATTTTTTGTATTTTACGTCAAAAAAACTAGAATTCCGCCCGATTCCCATATTTTCGTGTGTTATTGCCCAAGCCTTCCGAGTGGGCCGGGCCTACCAGACTCGGATCGCCTAAAAATTTTCCGGGCCATCAAATACGAACTAAGGAACCATAGTCACCGCCCCGCCATGATCGTTGCTAATATTTTGCATTTTTCGGCCAAAAAACTAGAATTCCGCCCGATTCCCATATTTTCGTGTGCTATAGCTCACGCCTTCCAAGTGGTCCCGGGAACCCGGACCCCGATCGCCTAATATTTTTACGGGCCATAAAATATGATTTAAGGAACCATAGTCACCGCCCTACCATGATCGTTCCTCATTTTTTGCGTTTTTCGGCCAAAAAACTAGAATTCCGCGCGATTCCCATATTTTCGTGTGCTATAGCCCACGCCTTCCGAGTGGTCCCAGACCCCCGGACCCCTATCCCCTAAAGTTTTTCCAGACCATCAAATACGACCTAAGGAACCATAGTCACCGCCCCGCCATGATCGTTCCTCATTTTATGCAGTTTTCGGCCAAAACACTAGAATTCCGCCCGATTACCATATTATTGTGTGTTATTGCCCACGCCATCCGAGTGGGCCGAGCCCCCCGTACTCGGATCGCCTAAAGTTTTTTCGGGCCATAAAATAGGACCTAAGGAACCATAGTCACCACCTCGCCATGATCGTTCCTCATTTTTCGCATTTTTCGGACAAAAAACTAGAATTCCGCCCGGTTCCCATATTTTTGTCTGCTATAGCCCACGCTTTCCAAGTGGTCCTGGGATCCCCGGACCCCGATCGCCTAAAAATTTTCCGGGCCATCAAATACGACCTAAGGAACCATAGGAACTGCCCCGCCATGATCGTTCCTCACTTATTGCGATTTGCGGCAAAAAAACTAGAATTCTGCCCGATTCCCATATTTTGGTGTGCTATAGCCCACACCTTCCGAGTGGGTCGGCCCCCCGGACTCGGATCATCGAAATTTTATTCGGGCCATCAAATAAGACCTAAGGAACCATATTCACCTCCCCGCCATGATCGTTCCTCATTGTTTGCATTTTTCGGCTAAAAACTAGAATTCCGTACGATTCCCATATTTTCGTGTGCTATAATTGCCCACGCCTTCCCACTGAGTAGGGAATCCCGGACCCCGATCGCCTAAAATTTTTCCGGACCATCAAATACGACCTAAGAAACCATAGTCACCGCCCCGCCATGATCGTTGCTCATATTTTGTGTTTTTCGGCCAAAAAACTAGAATTTTGCCCGATTCCCATATTTTCGTGTGCTATAGCCCACGCCTTCCGAGTGGGCCGGGTCTCCCGGGCTCGGATCGCCTAAACTTTTTTCGGGCCATCAAATACGACCTAAGGAACCATAGTCACCATTCCGCCATGATCGTTCCTCATTTTTTGCATTTTTCGGCCAAAAAACTAAAATTCTGCCCGATTCCCATATTTTTGTGTGTTATAGCACACGCCTTCCAAGTGGTCTCGGGACCCCCTGACTCCGATCGCCTAAAAATTTTTCGGGCCATAAAATACGACCCAAGGAACCATAGTAACCACCCCGCCATGATCGTTCCTCATGTTTTGCGTTTTTCTGCCAAAAAACTAGAATTTCGCGTGATTCCCATATTTTCGTCTATTATTGCCCACGCCTTCCGAGTGGGTCGGGCCTCAAGGACTCGGATCGCCTAATATTTTTTCGGGCCATCAAATACGACCTAAGGAACCATATTCACCGCCCCGCCATGATCGTTCCTTATTTTTTGCATTTTTTAGAATTCCGCTCGATTACTATATTTTTGTGTGCTACAGCCCACGCCTTCCAAGTGGTCCTGGGAACCTCGGACCCCGGTCGCCTAATATTTTTCTGGGCCATCAAATACGACCTAAGGAACCATAGTCACTGCCCCACCATGATTGGTCCTCATTTTTTGTATTTTACGTCCAAAAAACTAGAATTCCGCCCGATTCCCATATTTTCGTGTGTTATTGCCCAAGCCTTCCGAGTGGGCCGGGCCTACCAGACTCGGATCGCCTAAAAATTTTCCGGGCCATCAAATACGAGCTAAGGAACCATAGTCACCGCCCCGCCATGATCGTTGCTAATATTTTGCATTTTTCGGCCAAAAAACTAGAATTCTGCCCGATTCCCATATTTTCATGTGCTATAGCTCACGCCTTCCAAGTGGTCCCGGGAACCCCGGACCCCGATCGCCTAATATTTTTACGGGCCATTAAATATGATTTAAGGAACCATAGTCACCGCCCTACCATGATCGTTCCTCATTTTTTGCGTTTTTCGGCCAAAAAACTAGAATTCCGCGCGATTCCCATATTTTCGTGTGCTATAGCCCACGCCTTCCGAGTGGTCCCAGACCCCCGGACCCCTATCCCCTAAAGTTTTTCCAGACCATCAAATAAGACCTAAGGAACCATAGTCACCGCCCCGCCATGATCGTTCCTCATTTTATGCAGTTTTCGGCCAAAACACTAGAATTCCGCCCGATTACCATATTATTGTGTGTTATTGCCCACGCCATCCGAGTGGGCCGAGCCCCCGTACTCGGATCGCCTAAAGTTTTTTCGGGCCATAAAATAGGACCTAAGGAACCATAGTCACCACCTCGCCATGATCGTTCCTCATTTTTCGCATTTTTCGGCCAAAAAACTAGAATTCCGCCCGGTTCCCATATTTTTGTCTGCTATAGCCCACGCTTTCCAAGTGGTCCTGGGATCCCCGGACCCCGATCGCCTAAAAATTTTCCGGGCCATCAAATACGACCTAAGGAACCATAGGAACTGCCCCGCCATGATCGTTCCTCACTTATTGCGATTTGCGGCAAAAAAACTAGAAATCTGCCCGATTCCCATATTTTGGTGTGCTATAGCCCACACCTTCCGAGTGGGTCGGCCCCCCCGGACTCGGATCATCGAAATTTTATTCGGGCCATCAAATAAGACCTAAGGAACCATATTCACCTCCCCGCCATGATCGTTCTTCATTGTTTGCATTTTTTGGCTAAAAACTAGAATTCCGTACGATTCCCATATTTTCGTGTGCTATAATTGCCCACGCCTTCCCAATGGGTAGGGAATCCCGGACCCCGATCGCCTAAAATTTTTCCGGACCATCAAATACGACCTAAGAAACCATAGTCACCGCCCCGCCATGATCGTTACTCATATTTTGTGTTTTTCGGCCAAAAAACTAGAATTCCGCCCGATTCCCATATTTTCGTGTGCTATAGCCCACGCCTTCCGAGTGGGCCGGGTCTCCCGGGCTCGGATCGCCTAAACTTTTTCCGGGCCATCAAATACGACCTAAGGAACCATAGTCACCATTCCGCCATGATCGTTCCTCATTTTTTGCATTTTTCGGCCAAAAAACTAAAATTCTGCCCGATTCCCATATTTTTGTGCGTTATAGCACACGCCTTCCAAGTGGTCCCGGGACCCCCTGACTCCGATCGCCTAAAAATTTTTCGGGCCATAAAATACGACCCAAGGAACCATAGTAACCACCCCGCCATGATCGTTCCTCATGTTTTGCGTTTTTCTGCCAAAAAACTAGAATTCCGCGTGATTCCCATATTTTCGTCTATTATTGCCCACGCCTTCCGCGTGGGTCGGGCCTCCAGGACTCGGATCGCCTAATATTTTTTCGGGCCATCAAATACGACCTAAGGAACCATATTCACCGCCCCGCCATGATCGTTCCTCATTTTTTGCATTTTTCGGTCAAAACCTAGAATTCCGCTCGATTCCTATATTTTTGTGTGCTACAGCCCACGCCTTCCAAGTGGTCCTGGGAACCTCGGACCCCGGTCGCCTAATATTTTTCTGGGCCATCAAATACGACCTAAGGAACCATAGTCACTGCCCCACCATGATTGGTCCTCATTTTTTGTATTTTACGTCAAAAAAACTAGAATTCCGCCCGATTCCCATATTTTCGTGTGTTATTGCCCAAGCCTTCCGAGTGGGCCGGGCCTACCAGACTCGGATCGCCTAAAAATTTTCCGGGCCATCAAATACGAACTAAGGAACCATAGTCACCGCCCCGCCATGATCGTTGCTAATATTTTGCATTTTTCGGCCAAAAAACTAGAATTCTGCCCGATTTCCATATTTTCGTGTGCTATAGCTCACGCCTTCCAAGTGGTCCCGGGAACCCCGGACCCCGATCGCCTAATATTTTTACGGGCCATAAAATATGATTTAAGGAACCATAGTCACCGCCCTACCATGATCGTTCCTCATGTTTTGCGTTTTTCGGCCAAAAAACGAGAATTCTGCGCGATTCCCATATTTTCGTGTGCTATAGCCCACGCCTTCCGAGTGGACCCAGACCCCCGGACCCCTATCCCCTAAAGTTTTTCCGGACCATCAAATACGACCTAAGGAACCATAGTCACCGCCCCGCCATGATCGTTCCTCATTTTATGCAGTTTTCGGCCAAAACACTAGAATTCCGCCCGATTACCATATTATTGTGTGCTATTGCCCACGCCTTCCGAGTGGGCCGAGCCCCCCGTACTCGGATCGCCTAAAGTTTTTTCGGGCCATAAAATAGGACCTAAGGAACCATAGTCACCACCTCGCCATGATCGTTCCTCATTTTTCGCATTTTTCGGCCAAAAAACTAGAATTCCGCCCGGTTCCCATATTTTTGTCTGCTATAGCCCACGCTTTCCAAGTGGTCCTGGGATCCCCGGACCCCGATCGCCTAAAACTTTTCCGGGCCATCAAATACGACCTAAGGAACCATAGGAACTGCCCCGCCATTATCGTTCCTCACTTATTGCGATTTGCTGCAAAAAAACTAGAATTCCGCCCGATTCCCATATTTTCGTGTGCTATAGCCCACACCTTCCGAGTGGGTCGGCCCCCCGGACTCGGATCATCGAAATTTTATTCGGGCCATCAAATAAGACCTAAGGAACCATATTCACCTCCCCGCCATGATCGTTCCTCATTGTTTGCATTTTTCGGCTAAAAAACTAGAATTCCGTACGATTCCCATATTTTCGTGTGCTATAATTGCCCACGCCTTCCCAATGGGTAGGGAATCCCGGACCCCGATCGCCTAAAATTTTTCCGGACCATCAAATACGACCTAAGAAACCATAGTCACCGCCCCGCCATGATCGTTACTCATATTTTGTGTTTTTCGGCCAAAAAACTAGAATTCCGCCCGATTCCCATATTTTCGTGTGCTATAGCCCACGCCTTCTGAGTGGGCCGGGTCTCCCGGACTCGGATCGCCTAAACTTTTTCCGGGCCATCAAATACGACCTAAGGAACCATAGTCACCGTTCCGTTATGATCGTTCCTCATTTTTTGCATTTTTCGGCCAAAAAACTAAAATTCTGCCCGATTCCAATATTTTCGTGTGTTATAGCACACTCCTTCCAAGTGGTCCCGGGACCCCCGGACCCTGATCGCCTAAAATTTTTTCGGGCCATAAAATACGACCCAAGGAACCATAGTAACCACCCCGCCATGATCGTTCCTCATATTTTGCGTTTTTCTGCCAAAAAACTAGAATTCCGCGTGATTCCCATATTTTCGTCTATTATTGCCCACGCCTTCCGAGTGGGCCGGGCCTCCAGGACTCGGATCGCCTAAAATTTTTCCGGGCCATCAAATACGACCTAAGGAACCATAGTCACCAACCCGCCATGATCGTTGCTAATATTTTGCATTATTCGGCCAAAAAACTAGAATTTCGCCCGATTCCCATATTTTCGTGTGCTATTGCTCAAGCCTTCCAAGTGGTCCTGGGAACCTCAGACCCCGGTCGCCTAATATTTTTCCGGGCTATCAAATACGACCTAAGGAACCATAGTCACTGCCCCGCCATGATCATTCCCCATTTTTGCATTTTTCGGCCAAAAAACTAGAATTCCGCGTGATTCCCATATTTTCGGGTGTTATTGCCCAAGCCTTCCGAGTGGGCCGGGCCTACCAGACTCGGATCGCCTAAAAATTTTTACGGGCCATAAAATATTATTTAAGGAACCATAGTCACCGCCCTGCAATGATCGTTCCTCATTTATTGCATTTTTCGGCCAATAAACTAGAATTCCGCGCGATTCCCATATTTTCGTGTGCTATAGCCCACGCCTTCCCAGTGGTCCCAGACCCACGGACCCCTATCGCCTTAAGTTCTTCCGGACCATCAAATACAACCTAAGGAACCATAGTCACCACCCCGCCATGATCGTTCCTCATTTTATGCAGTTTTCGGCCAAAATACTAGAATTCTGCCCGATTACCATATTATTGTGTGTTATTGCCCACGCCATCCGAGTGGGCCGAGTCCCCCGTACTCAGATCGCCTAAAGTTTTTTCGGGCCATAAAATAGGACCTAAGGAACCATAGTCACCACCTCGCCATAATCGTTCCTCATTTTTCGCATTTTTCGGCCAAAAAACTAGAATACTGCCCGGTTCCCATATTTTTGTGAGCTATAGCCCACGCTTTCCAAGTGGTCCCGGGATCCCCGGACCCCGATCGCCTAAAAATTTTCCGGGCCATCAAATACGACCTAAGGAACCATAGGAACTGCCCCGCCATGATCGTTCCTCACTTATTGCGATTTCCGGCAAAAAAACTAGAATTCCGCCCGATTCCCATATTTTCGTGTGCTATAGCCCACACCTTCCGAGTGGGCTGCCCCCCCGGACTCAGATCATCTAAATTTTATTCGGGCCATAAAATAAGACCTAAGGAACCATATTCACCTCCCCGCCATGATCGTTCCTCATTGTTTGCATTTTTCGGCTAAAAAACTAGAATTCCGTACGATTCCCATATTTTCGTGTGCTATATTGCCCACGCCTTCCCAATGGGTAGGGAATCTCGGACCCCGATCGCCTAAAATTTTTCCGGACCATCAAATACGACCTAAGAAACCATAGTCACCGCCCCGCCATGATCGTTCCTCATATTTTGTGTTTTTCGGCCAAAAAACTAGAATTCTGCCCGATTCCCATATTTTCGTGTGCTATAGCCCACGCCTTCCGAGTGGGCCGGGTCTCCCGGACTCGGATCTCCTAAACTTTTTCCGGGCCGTCACATACGACCTAAGGAACCATAGTCACCGTTCCGCCATGATCGTTCCTCAGTTTTTGTAATTTTCGGCCAAAAAACTAGAATTCTGCCCGATTCCCATATTTTCGTGTGTTATAGCACACGCCTTCCAAGTTGTCCCGCGACCCCGGACCCCGATCGCCTAAAACTTTTTCGGGCCATAAACTACGACCCAAGGAACCATAGTAACCACCCCGCCATGATCGTTCCTCATTTTTTGCGTTTTTCTGCGAAAAAACTAGAATTCCGCGTGATTCCCATATTTTCGTCTACTATTGCCCACGCCTTCCGAGTGGGTCGGGCCTCCAGGACTCGGATCGCCTAATAATTTTCCAGGCCATCAAATACGACCTAAGGAACCATATTCACCGCCCTGCCATGATCGTTCCTCATTTTTTGCATTTTTCGGCCAAAAACCTAGAATTCCGCTCGATTCCCATATTTTTGTGTGCTACAGCCCACACCTTCCAAGTGGTCCCGGGAACCTCGGACCCAGGTCGCCTAATATTTTTCTGGGCCATCAAATACGATCTAAGGAACCATAGTCACCTCCCCACCATGATCGGTCCTCATTTTTTGCATTTTACGTCCAAAAAACTAGAATTCCGCCCGATTCCCATATTTTTGTGTGTTATTGCCCAAGCCTTCCGAGTGGGCCGGGCCTACCAGACTCGGATCGCCTAAAATTTTTTCGGGCCATCAAATACGACCTAAGGAACCATAGTCACTGCCCCGCCATGATCGTTGCTAATATTTTGCATTTTTCGTCCAAAAAACTAGAATTTCGCCCGATTCCCATATTTTCGTGTGCTATAGCTCACGCCTTCCAAGTGGTCCCGGTACCCCCGGACCCCGATCGCCTAAAATGTTTACGGGCCATCATATACGACCCAAGGAACCATAATAATCGCCCCGCCATGATCGTTCCCCATTTTTGCATTTTT
>NW_027174789.1:0-66000 GCF_000390325.3 Nicotiana tomentosiformis | reverse complement strand
TTGCTGGTCGGGGAATAAGCCATTCCCGCATCTCCTATCGATTTTCCGAAAATGCGACATTTTGGACCCCAAATGCGGAATCGGTGAACAGTCTATTATATTTTGAGGGTTTGTCATTTTTCATTATTTAGAGTTGTGGAGCTTGGCTATATGCTATTTTGGGAGGGATTTCACAGTAATTTAAGGGGTAAGTACACTAATGGATTTTGGGGTTAGATATTAATTATCCATGTATTATTACACCTAGTTTATATGAATTAAAGGTGGAATTTGGTGGTTTTTAGAGACAATAATTATTACTGATACTCTCTAATAACCTGATAAGTTCATAAATCTCACAAGCGCACAACAATAATATTATCATCTCATAAATCAAAGTCATAAACATGTTAGTTACAATACTTTCTGAGTACACGGGGTCGGTTGTACTCATATTACACTCATCACTTAATTGTGCAGATTTAGGTGTTGGATCAAGCCGCGATGTCACGCATCAAAATCGAGGAGCGCGACTGGCGCTCAACTGAGTAAAGCCAGTCGAGCAAGCCTAATTTACATTAACCTCTCATCATTACTCATGCATGATTTACCATAATATAATAAGATCTGACGTTCATATTAATTACACTTGGTTCAATGGCCCATATTTCCTTTCTCGTGGTGGTTACACAGTTCTATAAATAGTTGTAAATACTGTGAATATAAATACATGACAAAACTCAAATCTTAAATTACATGATCCACAGTGTACATGGAGCTTCTATGACAATGGATACCTATATATATAAAACGAACTAGATCTAAACACCCACTAGAACTATATCATCCTGTAGAAGTATACATTCATCCAGTAAAAGTTGCAGCGCCCCCGGCAAAAGGGACGTGAGTACATGTGGAATAATAATCGTATGTAAGGCAGTCAAAACAACATATGAAAATACGGTAACTAAAATAAGAGGCAAATAAAGTACATCAAAAAACTACGAAACATCCAATAAAATCACATTTCAAGTCTTATTATACTTGCATCATTCTAACCTTCTTTTAGGATCAAATGCGCCATATGAACTATACGTGGAATACATAATATAATGTAATTGTATCAACATGTACAAACAATGCCAATGAAAGTGGCACCTTCCTCCCTTATTTTACACATACATATTTTGTACACCGTCCTTAGTTTTCACATATCATATTATACACCTATGCGTTTCATAGACCGTTCACAGCGTTCACTTATACAATACAAATACACCTATTCAAGGGCATGGAAATACAACATGAATTTGATGAATCATGGTAACAAAAAATGGTCTTAGATAGCCGCTAACGTCAAGCAAATTTAGTAAGAGCTTCCATTCAAATTTATCGATATTAAGTCGGGGAACCTTTATAACCACCCTCACACAAAGCGGCCATGCCGCCTCACCCCAACATATGCGGGTGGAGGTGTATCACGATACCACAACCTCTACAAAGAAACCATGCCGCCTCACCCCAATATATGCGGGTGGAGGTGTATCACCATACAACAATACCAACACAAAGCGGCCCTGCCGCCTCACCCCAATATATTCGGGTGGAGGTGTATCACAATACCAAAATCCCAACACAAAGCGGCCCTACCGCCTCACCCCAATATATGCGGGTGGAGGTGTATCACAATACCACAATCCCAACACAAAGCGGCCCTACCGTCTCACCCCAATATATGCGGGTGGGGGTGTATCACAATACCACAATCCTAACATAAAGCGGCCCTACTGCCTCACCCCAATATATGCGGGTGGAGGTGTTTCATAATACCATAATCCCAACACAAAGTGGCCCTACCACCTCGCCCCAATATATGCGGGTGGAGGTGTAATCCAAATCACGATACCATATATAAACGCAAAGCGACATAGTTTGTCATTACATTTACGGTCGTGATTTCTCGTATCATTTGAATACTTCATGTTCATGCTTATCATGGAGAAACACAACTCATTACATAGACTTTTTATCAAACATCTAGTGTGCATATCTTTCTACAACCCCCTCCAATGGAATTTCTTCACCTAACAACCACCTTCCACAACAATGATTCACCTCACAATCGCCTCTAGTCGATCCACAACTTCCATTAGCACATGCATGCCCAACAATTCACTTCCAACCCACAAATCGTATCAATTAATTCATTTTACAATCTCTACAATACCAACACAACCTAGGTTAGGCACTTGTGGTTTCCAATCACCATCCCATAAGTCTTCACACATATTGCATACATAAATAATCACCATATATTAGTTAGAGATGGTAGACATACCTTTTATAGTGAAACTCTTTGGGGATTTAAATGAAAATCTATGGATCTTCAAGATTAATCCTTGTTAATACAAGTGTTTAGGAGTAGTAATTAACTCAAAATTACTCCAAAAACATTACCTTGGTTCATGGAAGGGAGGTGTTGGACGGATTCCCCTTGCTATGCAAGCCCTAGCTCAAAGAAATGACTTAGCCCTCTCTCTACCCGGACTTGGGGTTATTTAATGGTCTCCAAAATGGAAGTAACTTTCTGTATACATATCCAAATAATGAACGGTTTGATGCGTTGGAAACTATATTCAAATAGCTTTAGTGTGAGAGGTAGATCACCTCCTATGTCTTTATAGTTTAGTAGCACCATGCATTTGAAGTAGGATGTTGTGCGTATTCCACACAAGTTCTTGCCATTCACAAAACTCCTTAGTATGTTCCAGCACACCCTAAACATATATTCTCATTTCATAATGATGTTTTTCTATCTCATGGGTATCCTTTAATGCTCGAACATGTTATTCCAAAATAATGTTGGCGCACCTTAAAATCTTAAATCATTAGGAAATTTTAACTGGGCCTTATACACGAGTAGCTGTGTTTTGTTACGGAGATGAGGTAGTGTCGCATTTCAATCGCATAGCTTGGCATCTCTTTTCATTTTTATACTATTGTCTTTCTTTCAGATAGTATTGTTATTTTTGTATTCCATACATATATATCTATTTTAGAGCTCATGACTCTATATTTACAAGTTCTGGGGATTTATTATGTATTGACGCAGTTATTTATGGTATTGGCTTCAGACTTGTATTATTATCATTTTTTCTATTATCCTTTTTCGCTCTTATTATGTTTGTCTTGCATAGCAAATGATGTAGGTGCCATCACGACCTGTTGGTATGTTTTTGTTGTGAGTTGTTATGCGACTTCACGGCCGGGGTTGTGTTCCGAATGTTGATCAGTTGAGAGAGTTGATCATTGAGGAGGCTCACAGTTCACGGTAATCTATTCACCCAGGATTCACGAATATTTACCGTGACTTGAAGAATACTTTTTCTGGCGGAAGATGAAGAAAGATATTGTTGGTCACGTCTCTCGGTGTTTGAATTGTCAACAGGTGAAGTATGAACATCAGAAATTGGGTGGGTTGACTAAGACATTGGAGATAGCAGAGTAGAAGCAGGAATGCTTCACTGTGGACTTTGTAGTAGGCTTACCGCATACCTTGAGAAAATATGACGATTTATGGGTTATTATGGACCGGTTGACTAATTACGCACACTTAATTCTGCTAATAACATCCTATTCTTCAGAGCGATTGGCTCATATTTTCATCTAGCATATTTTCTGCCTGTATGGTGTGCCCATTCCATCATTTCTAACTGTATCACGCAGTTCACATCACACTCTTGGAGAGATGTGCTGCCTGAGTTGGAAATGCGAGTCGAGCTGAGTACAGTGTTTCAGCCTAAGACGGACAAATAGTTTGAGCGTACTATTTATATTTTGGATGACATATTGCGAGAATGCCTAATGGATTTCGAGGGTTAATGGGGCCAGTTCTTACCTCTAGCGAAGTTCGCCTGCAATAACAGCTATCAATCAACCATCCAGATGGCTCTATGCGATGCCTTTATGGGAGGCGATGTTATTCTCTGGAAGGTTGGGAGCCTTTTGGGCGTCAATTTTGTTCGTGATGCTTGGAAATGGTTAAGGTTTTTTCGGAGTGACTTCGTACAGCTCAGTCCAAGAAAAAGAGTTATGCGGACCGGAAGGTTCGAGATGTGGCATACATGGAGGGTGAGAAGGTTCTTATGTGAGTGTCGCCTATGAAGGCCATGATGCCATTTGGGAATAAGGGAAATTTGAGCCCGAGGTTTATAAGCCAATTTGACATCTTGGAGAGAGTAGGTGAAGTTTCTTGTAGGCTCCAATTGCCTCCTAGCCTAGAAGGGATACATCCGATATTTCACGTTCTATTCTTCGAAATTACCATGAGGACATGTCACATGTTTTGGACTTCAGCACAGTGCAACTTGATGAGAGTTTGACCTACGCGGAAGAGCCGGTGGCTATTCTAGACCGGCAGGTTTGAATGTTGAGATCTAAGAGTTTTCCTTCTATGAAAGTGAATTGTAGGGGTCAGCAGATTGCGGAGGCTACATGGGAGTGCGAGTCCGATATGAGGAATAGATACCCTCACCTTTTTACCGATCAAGGTATATTTCTATTTCCGCTGGAGGATGAACGTTTCTTTTAGAGGTGGAAAATGTGACGACCAGATAGGTCGTTTCGAGTACTAGCTCCCTTTTCTATGTTTTGAGACCTCCCGTAGCTTTATTTGCTGATATATGACTTGCATGTGTGGTCTGTGTCATTTTTCGGGATGTTTATATGTTATATTTAAAGAAAAAGTAGTTTTTGGATTTAAAAAAACTAGAGTTGACCATGGTCATTATTTTATGTAAACGACCTCGGATAGGTATTTTGACGATTTTGAGAGGTTTGTATGATGTTTTTAGACTTGTCGGGGTCTCGGGTGATCCGAGGCTGTTTCGACGCATTGTGCGAAAAATTGGAAAATTGATTCTAAAAGTTAAAAATCTTGTGTTTTGATAATAGATTCTTGATATTTGGTATTATTTTAATGATTTGACATAGCTAGAGAGTTTTTATGATGTTATTACACTTGTGTAAATAATTGGATTGGAGCCTGAGGGGCTCTGGTGAGCTTCAGATGTGTTTTGGAATGTTTGGAAAGTTGATGCAAGAATTTTCTGGTGTTGATCTACAGGTTCTACAGGTCTTGAATTTGTGAGGACCTGATCGCAATTGAAAGCCTTGCAATTGTGATGTCAGGATCATAAATACGAAGGGGGATTGGGGGCTTAGACTTTGCTTTTGTGTAGAAAAGGCTGCATTTCCAAACTAGGGGAATGTCGCATTTGCGATCTAGGTATCGCATTTGCAACACTGGAGGACTGGGTGCTGCTTCGCGTTTGCGAAGCCTTGTCCGCATTTGCGGGCTAGAGGGTCATAGCAAATGCAAAGGAAATCTCGCATCTACAACAAGAGTGTGGCTGAGACATTGATCACATTTGCAATCAGTGGTTCGCTTTTGCGATGGTCGCAGCTGAGAACAAGAGTTCGTAATTGCGACATCTGAAGTTGTGTAAAAGATGGGAATTTCGGGACTTAGCTCACTTTACACCATTTTTTCAACCCTAATCTCCATAAAGGCTATTGTTAAAGCGGGATTTCTTCCCAAATTCATTGATGAGAAACTTTAACTTGTTTTCAATCAATATCAATTACCTTCTCATGAAATTTATTATCAAATCTATGAATTTCAACATAGAAATTAAGGGTTTTAGGTAGTATTTAGGAATATTATAAAATTGATATTTAGACCACGAATTGATGTTGAGTTTTGAACAAATCACATATCCGGACTCGGAAGTGAATGGGTAATCGGGATTTGGTCCAAATCTTAGATTTCGACCACGTGGGCCCGGGTTGACTTTTTGTTAAAGTTTTCAATTTAGTTAAGGATTGAACCATTTTCAATCGTGGGTAGTTTCTAAAGCTTGTTTTGATGTGTTTGAGATATTTGACTAGATTCAATTGGTCTGGAGGCTTATTACAAAGGGAAAATCATGTTGGATTGTTGACTTGTTTCAGGAAAAAGGTGTTAACCTTGTATTCATGAAACTATAACTTAATTGGTCTGTTTTCTACTTGATTTATGTGTGGGGACAACGTATATGCAAGGTGACAAGTGTATATCTATTGTCATGGATTTAAGCATGCATAGACGACCATTTAATTACATGTTTTCAATTATATTATGCCATTTGTTATTCCAAGTTATTACTTGTTTCATGCTTTAATTGCTACACATCTTTACTTGTAAAATACGTTCCTTTACTTGTTACATGCCTCTATTTGGTACATGTTCGATGTATCCATGCTTTTATTTATCAGCCGCTCTTACTTGTTCTATGCTCAACATATTATTAGATAGATCCTATTACTTGTGTCATGCCTTTGCTTGTTCATTTGTCTTTACTTGCATTATATTTCCCTTTTAATTTTTATTGATTTGTATTAGAGAATTTATATGTTTTGGTTCCTTTTTATGTACGTTGTGAGATACGTCGTAGTTGTTTGTAGCATATATGTATATATGCGGATCGGGTTGCATGGCGCAATGGGTGTGTGTGTGTGTGTGTATATATATATATATATATATATATATATATATATATATATATATATATATCAGGACCCAACTCCCCCTGGAGCCGCGATTACTATTTGCTACGCAAGCCAAAAGTCACACAATTACAATGAGTTCGAATAAACATGATTTAATAAACTCAATAGTTGAAATATTCTAAAATAACTTATGAAAACAACAACAATACAGCTACAACCTTCCCAATGAATTAGTGTCAACGAGTACACGAGCACAGTAGTAGTAGAAATAATGAATGAGAACTTCAAGGTCAAATTCAAGGCTAAATTCTCAATTCCAATGTCTGAATAGTAGAACAGTAGTAGTAGAAATAATGAATGAGAACTTCAAGGTCTGGTGATGGCATAGCAGCTACCTCATAGTCTCCTGGAAGCAGGTAGCAACAAACTCTAGAGTTCTCCTCGTCCGGAAGTACCTGGATCTACACACGAAATGCTGAGTGTAGTATAAGTAAACCCGACCCCATGTACTCAATAAGTAACAAAACTAACCTTAGGTTGAAAGCACTGACAAGCTCAGAAGAAACAATCAGAGACCAATATTAATACCTAATAACTTCTCAGATATAAAGGAAAACAGTGTAAGCGTGTAGCTCAATGATATAATTTTCATCTAGTTCACATATTAGGAAAATAGGCATGCTTTTCATATATAACAGTTAAAACCCAAAACAGACAAAACATTTCATTCACCAGCTAGCATGAGAAAAGTATATCTCTATGCCTACATGTCAATTATACATGTCAAATCAACAACAACATTGTGGATCCATAAAAAATAATCACATCTAGTAACAAATAACTTAATATCATCAAATAATGCCGTAGGAAACAACTTCAAACAATAAAGCTTCGATATTTATCAAAATCAAACAATCAACTCTGGGCTTGTACCTCGGAACCCAGTCAAACTCACAATTCTTGAACACCAATTCAATTACGAGTTCAACCATACAAATTTCATCTAACTCCGACCTCAAATCGACCTTCAAATCCTAAATTTTCACTTTAGGAAAGTTGTTTCCAAAACCCCCAATTTCTTCATTTTAATTCACTAATTAAATGCTAAAAACAAGGATGGAATCATGCAATATAAACAAATCCTAGTGAAACCTACTTACCCCAATCCAAATCATGGAAATCACCTCCAAAATTGCCTAAAATCGAGCTCTCTCACTCAAAATGTGATATAATGACCAAACCCTCGAAATAGAGATGTTAAGTAGTCAGCCCAGGCTTACCCTTCGTGATCGCGGACCCATCCTCGCGATCACAAAGAACAAACTTCCACCTCCTCTAAATTATTCTATGTGAATACGAGACCATGGTCGTGAACGCAAAGTACAACAACATCGCGGTCGTGAAGGCTTACCACCTGACACCCCAGCTGAACTGACCCTTGTACAAAAATGCGACCGTCCAATCGCGATCACGATGATCATTTCCATCCTATTCTTTGCGAATGCATCACCACTTCGTGAACATGAAATACATTTTTCTTGCCATCCACAACACTTTACGATATGCGGCTTACTCCTTGCGAACGCGAATGAGAATACCAGACATTAGATATCAGTTATGCCAAACATGAATAAATGGTTTGAAACTCATCCGAAATACACCCGAGGCCTCCGGGACCCTATCCAATCACTGAAAACAATCCCAAAACATATCATGAACCTACTCGAGGCCTCAAATCACACAAAAAAGCATCAAAACCATGAATCTCACCCAATTCCAACCTAATGAGCTTCCAACTTCTAAAATTCATGCCGAAACACATCAAACCAATCCGGAATGACCCCTATTTTTTGCATGCAAGTCCCAAATAACATAAAAGACCTATTCCAACTCCCAGAACTAAACTCCGAGCCTGATACCGACAAAGTCAATTCTCAATCAAACCTTTCAAACCTTCAACTTTCCAACTTTCACCAAAAAGAACCAAACCAACCTCCAAATCCAAATCTGGACACAAGGCTAAGTCCAAAATAATCATGCGAAGCTATTGGAATCATCAAAATACCATTCCAGGTTCGTCTACACAAAAGTCAAACTTTAATAACTCTTTCCACTTAAGCTTCTAACTTTGAGACTATATTTCCCAATTCACTCCAGGACCTTCCTGAAACCAAACCAACCACCCCAAAAACTCACATTACCATAAATGAACATAGAAGAGGAAATAGATAGGGTAATGGGGTTACAATACACAAAACGACCAGCCGGGTCGTTACCTTCTCCGCATCTTAAACAAATGTTCATCCTCTAACGGGTCTAGAATCATACCTAGAGTCTCAAAAAGGTGAGGTTATATTATAAGCATCTCCTCCTCGGTCTCCCATGTAGCCTCCTCTACCGATTGACCTCTCCATTGTACCTTCACTGACGTTATATTCATTACCCTCAACTTGCGAACCTACCAATCCAAAATGGTCACCATCTCCACATAAAAAGTCAAATCCCCATCTAACTGCACAGTGATAAAGTCCAAAACATGTTACGAATCACCATAATACTTTGGAACTTAGAAACAAGATATACTAGGTGAACACCCGATAGACTAGGTGGCAAGGCAAGTCTGTAGGACACCTCTCCAACTCTCTCAATAACCTCAAAAGGGCTAATATACCTAGGACTCAACTTCATGGGCAATACTCTGAGCAGAACCTTCTCACCCACCATATATGCAACATCATAAACATTTAGGTCAGCATAACTCTTATACTTGAACTGTGTTGTACGAATCTACTCCTGAATCATCTTCACCATCTCTATGGAATCTCAGACCAAATCAGTGCCAAACAGTTTAGCCTCCCTAGGCTCAAACCAACCAGTCAGAGAACAACATCTCCTCCCATATAAGGACTCCTAATGAGCCATTTGGATACTCGATTACAAGTTATTATTGTAGGCGAACTCCGCTAATGGAAGAAACAAATCCCATGATGCTCTAAAATCGATAACACAGGCACGTAACATGTCCTCCAATATCTGAATAGTACACTTGGACTACTTGTCCTTTTGGGGATGAAATGTTGTACTCAGCTCTACCCGTGTGCCCAACTCTTACTGCATCACTCTCCAAATCTACAATATGAACTGAGTGCCTCAATCCGAAATGATAGACACAGACACTCCATGATGCCGAACAATCTCACGAATGTAAATCTGAGCCAACCACTCTGAAGAATAGGAAGTCATCACTAGAATGAAGTTTATGGACTTAGTCAACCAGTCTATACTAACCCATATTGCATCATATTTCTTCAAGGTCCGTGGTAAGCCCACCACAAAATCTATAACGATGCGCTCCAAATCAGAATTCCCGAGGACTGCTTTCAGGACTCAATATGGTCAGTACGGGTTTCTAGGGATATCATTTGGGTAGACCAATGCCCTAATAACATTTATACACATAATGAACTGTGTGTTCCATCCATGTCTTGATTCTTTCATCAACTGTTCATTGATGATTCTTTGGTGTATTCTCGCAGACGGGAGGACCACGAGCAGAATTTGAGGATCGTTCTCCAAACCTTGAGGGAGAAGAAGGAATATGAAAAATTCTCCAAGTGTGAGTTTTGGCTTGATTCAGTGGCATTTTTGGGTCACATGGTGTCTAATGAGGGAGCTGGATATTATCGTCGTTTCGTATAGAGATTGTCATCCATTGCTGCACCTTTGACAGGATTGTCCTAGAAGGGTGCTCCTTTCAGATTGTCCGACAAGTGTGAGGTGAATTTTCAGAAGCTCAAGATTGCATTGACTACGGCCCCAAGGCCGGTGTTGCCTACATGTTTCGGGTATTACACTTTGTATTGTGATACATCACGTATTGGGCTTGGTGCGGTGTTGATGCAAGATGGTAGGGTGATTGCCTATGCATCTCGACAATTGAAGGTTCATTAGAAGAATTACCATGTTCATGACTTAGAATTGGTATCTATTATTCACGAATTGAAGATTTGGAGGCAATATCTATACGGTGTTCCATGTGAGGTCTATACCGACAATTGGAGTCTCCAGTATCTGTTCAAGAGGAAGAACCTTAATTTGGAGCAGTGAAGATGGTTAAAGTTGTTGAAGGACTATGAGATCATCATTTTGTATCATCCCGAGAAGGCCAATATGGTGGTCCTTGCCTTGAGTACAAAGGCTTAGAGTATGGGCAATTTGGCATATTTTGCGGCAGCAGAGAGACCACTAGCCATGGATGTTCAGGCTTTGCTAATCTGTTTGCGAGACTGGATTTCTCGGAGCCTAGCCGGGTTCTTGTTGTAAGGACCCGTAAAAGTTTTCCTAAAAAAACCTGAGGTTTCGTGGTGCCAACGTAGGTGTATGTGTTAGTGATAGTTTGAAGAATATATTTGGTAGAATTGGGCATTTCTGGGGACTATTATGCGGCCGCATAATTACTCTACAGGCCGCAACATGGCCATAGAGTGAGGAAGTCATTTGGGCCATTTTTGGATATCATTTCGCGGCCCATTATGCTACCACAAAACGATTTCACGGGTCGCACACTGATCGCAGTGCTAGCTTGGCAATTTTGTAGAGGGAGGTTCTGTGGCGCATTATGTGACCGCAAAACACGTTTGCGGACCACATAATGGCCGCAGAGTGGGGTAGACCAGCCAAGTTCTGGAGGGCCATTTCGCGGACCGCAGAAGCATTATGCAGTCACATATGCATCCGCATATCCTATTTCATAACTTCTTTTTTGGGTTTTTATAAGCCGACCACATTTCATTATTTAGACCATATGGACCATTTCTAAAGGGAGAACTTGATATTTGGAGAAAAAGAAAAGGCTCTAGAGAGGGAGAGAGTTCTTCAATCAATCATTTCCCAATTCTTACTCAAACTCTTGGAAGAATTAACAAGGGAAGCACACTAGGTCTTCATCCAAGAGGTAAGATTCTACACCTTATCCATTAATTTCGAAATTTAACTATAAATGGACAAGTAGTAAGATAATTCATGGGTATAGGAGTGGCTTATTTTGCATGCATGATTGATCATGGGATGTAGGGAGATTGTTGAGCTAAAATAGTAAAAAATGGGTTGTGGGATGAAGGAATCCTCCATAAAAGGACATCAAAACCTTAATGTACACCTAGTGCTTGATAAAATGCTCAGATGATCTAGAACCATGATTATCTTCCTAATTTTGGTTCAATTTGCTACTTTTCTAAAATAGATTGAATTTGCTAAGATTTTCGGAACATTTAGAGTTAAGGAAGCTTAAGTAAGGTATGTTGGCTAACTACTTCTCTTAAAATTTAACCCCACAATATCCATGTAAGTCTCGAGTTGCTTATTGTGAATCGATTACCCGGATAAGCCGGTGTCAATAGACATCCATGATCAATATGTAATTCAAATGCTCTTGTTATGTTGTACTACTATTTGAGAATGTGTTCAATGTAGGGTTTGCATATCTAAATGCCTTGACCTCAAGGTCTTTTCAAAGGAAAGCTAATGAAAGCTTTTGTAAGAAATCGTAATGTTCCTAAAACTCCTATTTTCTCAAATGTGTGCTTAAATGTTTTGAATAGAAATGCCTTGTTGCTGGAAAGTCCATGATGATAGTTGAAAGTAAAAAAGTGTGCATGAAATACAAAATATGAAATACGAATCTCGTAATGCAAAATGTGAAATATGAAATGTGATATGAAACACGACAAATGTGGCAAGAGAAATAATACAATTGTGACAATTAGTGCCAATGAAATGAAGATATGTGCAAGAAATATGAAACGGGGTGATTGATAGAAAAGGGTGATGTCTCACATGAGACGGCCTACCCGATCGGGTCGTGATCGGATACCATGCCACACACGTGGCGGTGACTGTGTTAGAATTGTAATTGAAATTGTGTTCTTGTTGATGTGTCACATTAGACGGCCTAGCGGATCGGGTCGTGATCGGACTCCATCCCGCACACATGGTGGTGACTATGTTAGAATGGTAATGGAAATTGTGATTTGGTTGATGTCTCACATGAGACGTCCTAGCCGATCAGGTGGTGATCGGACGCCATGCAGCACACATGGCGATGGCTGTGTTAGAATGGTAATTGAAATTGTGATTTGGTTGATGTTTTGCATGAGACGTCCTAGCCGATCGGGTCGTGATCGAACGCCATGCCGCACACATGGTGGTGACTGTGTTGGAAATCGTAATCAAAATTGTGAATAGTGGTATATCGGTACCAAATATTTTCCAACTTAAACTTTAGAGATTTATTTAAAACTTATCTTATCTTCAATTTGATATTAGGTAATTGTTTGAGGCTTTAACTGATATTACGACTGTCCATACTTGCATTACTGCTCGTTTCTTTGTGAGAGTGTTAAGTATATATACTAGTACTATTCAATAGTACAAACGTCCCTTTTGCCGGGGGCGCTGCATCTTTAATGAATGCAAATGGTTCCAATAATCCATTAATTTTAATATACTTTATACACCTTTAAAATCCCCCACTAATCCAATAATTAACCAATTACCCACATAATTAAGAATTATCTCAAATTACTTTAAAATACTACTCACTTTTTAACATACTTTATACACCTTACTATCGTAGCCATGTGGTACCTTGTATGGTACTAGCCCATAAATACCGGGTATTTTAGCTTGGGCCGTATTTTATCCCAACATGTCAAACTTTGACGTAAATTCATTTTCTTTGATTTTGTTACCCTCTTATCTTCACGAATTTACTCATCACTTGTTTGAAATAACGTAATACTTATAATTCTAAAATAATCTCGTTCCCGAGCTTATGTCGATTAACTTACGACGAAACTTTTAACATAAACAAATGCGGGATGTGACATCTCATTTTCGAGATTTCATCAATTTATTTATGGCGTACTCTCACGTACAAAAATTTGGGGTGTAACAAGATACTAATAAATTCAATTAAGGATAAGCAATTACGGAAAAGATAATAATGACTTCAATTAAGGATAAGCAATTACGGAAATATTAATAATAATTTCAATTAAGGATAAGCAATTATGGAAAGGATAATAATAACTTTAATTAAGGATAAGCAATTACAGAAAAGATAGCATGGCAATAAAGAGGAAATATCTTCAATTAAAGAGCATAAGCGTTTAATTGGCAACAAGGGTAAAACATGAATCAATTAATTCCAAATAAGACGCGTAAGGGTAAATTTAGTAAATGGGTTACTTAACATGCTAAAACAACTTCACATCTAATGAACATAAGAACCAAAGAGCACTAAACGATCAAATTTCCAAAAATAAACCCGAGTATGTACTCGTCACCTCACGTACACGGCCTTCACATGACACAATTAGCACAAATGACTCAAATCCTAAGGGGTAGTTTCCCCCACACAAAGTTAGGCAAGATACTTACCTCAAAGAAGCTATACCATTACTCTAAGATGTCCTTATCGAGTGGAACAACCTCTGGATGGCTCAAATCTAGCCAAAAAAACTTCAAATCATAAACAAAACTCATAGGAAATGATTTCGGATAATCAAGCGTCAATCTTTAAATAAACAAAAACGACAACCCACAAATCAACCCTGGGCCCATACCTCGGAAACCGACAAAATTCATAAAATCTGAACACCCATTGAATTACGAGTCCAACCATACTAATTTCATCCAATTCCGACTCTGAATCGATGTTCAAAACCCAATTATTCTCTTCAGAAAAGGTTTTTGATAAAAACTCCCAATTCTCCAATCAAAACACGATTAATTCAAAAATGAACCCCTGTAATCATATTAAAATACAAACATTATAGTTTGATACTAACCCCCATGAATAGACGAGAAGAACGCCAAAAAGATCACCTCAATCAGAGCTCTAGAACTCAAGATATACTCAAAATACTAAATAAATGCAGTCTGATTTTTTTAATACACAGGGAATTTCGCTTCCGCGACCAAAACTCCGCACCTGCGGTCTACCAGCTATAATTACATTTGCGGACCATTTTTTGCACCTGCGGGGTCGCAGATGCGGACCCAACTTCACATCTACGAAGCACCAGCACCGGCTCTCTTCCCAAGCACCATCACCGGGGAGTTGTTGTAAGGGTGGAGAGTTTGGTCACATGAGGAGGTGGTGTCCCCGCCTAGTGGGAGGTCCAACTTAGCAGAGGATCCAGTCTATGAAATCAGCACCAGTTTCTTCACCACCCGCTCAACCAGCTCGAGGTGGAGCTCAATCAGCTAAGGGCCGCCCAAGATGGGGAGGCCGATCAGGGGGAGGCCAGGCATGTTTCTATGCTCTTCCTGCCAGACCAGATGCCATTGCTTCGGATGCCGTGATTAAAGGTATTGTCTCAGTTTTCCATAGAGATGCCTCTGTAGTATTTGACCCTGGTTCAACTTATTTATATATGTCCTCGTATTTCGCTCATTATCTGGATATGCCCCGTGAGTCTCTAGTTTCATCTGTTCATGTATCCACTCCAGTGGGTGATACTATTATTGTGGACTGTGTATATAGGTCGTGTATGGTGACTATTGGGAGTCTAGAGACTAGAGTGGATAGTATGGTCAATTTTGATGTGATATTAGGTATGGATTGGTTGTCTCCATGTCATGTTGTTCAAGATTGTCATGCTAAGACCGTGACATTGGCGATGCTGGGGTTGCCGAGGGTTGAGTGGAGCGGCTCTGTAGACTATATTCCTAGTAGAGTTATTTCATACTTGAGGGCTCAGCAGATGGTTGAGAAGGGTTATCTATCTTATCTGGCATTTGTGAGGGATGTTAGTGCAGAAACCCCTACTATTGATTCTGTTCCAGTGGTGCGAGATTTTCTGGATGTGTTTTCTGCAGACCTGTCGGGCATGCCGCATGATAGAGATATTGATTTGGTGCTAGGCACTCAGCCCTTTTCCATTTCACAGTATCTTATGGCACCGATAGAGTTGAAGGAATTGAAAGAGCAGCTTCAGGAACTCTTTGATAAGGGATTTATTCGGCCTAGCGTGTCACCTTGGGGTGCACCAGTTCTATTTGTGAAGAAGAAGGATGGCACTATGAGAATGTGCGTTGATTATAGATAGCTGAACAACGTCACAATCAAGAACAAGTATCCTTTGCCGCATATTGATGATCTGTTTGACCACCTTCAGGGAGCGACGGTGTTCTCCAAGATTGATTTGAGGTCAGGGTATCACCAACTGAAGTTTTGCGAGTCAGATATTCTTAAGACAGCTTTCAGGACCCGATATAGCCATTGTGAGTTCCTTGTGATGTCTTTTGGGCTGACCCACGCCCCAGCAGTGTTCATGCATTTGATGAACAGTGTGTTTCAGCCTTATCTTGACTCGTTCGTTATTGTATTCATTGATGACATCCTGGTGTACTCTCGTAGCCAGGAGGAGCATGCCCAACATCTGAGGATTGTATTACATCAGTTGAGGGAGGAGAAGCTTTATTCAAAGTTCTCCAAGTGTGAGTTTTGGCTCAGTCGAGTTGGACAAGGATCTATCTTATGTTGAGGAGCCAGTGGCTATTTTGGACAGGCAGGTCAGAAAGCCAAGGTCAAAGAACATTGCTTCCGTGAAGGTTCAGTGAAGGGGTCAGCCGGTCGAGGAGGCGACTTGGGAGACCAAGCATGATATGTGCAGCCGTTATCCTTATCTTTTCACCACATCATGTATGTCTCTATGCTTGGTCGTGGACAAATGATTGTTTTAAGATGTGGAGGATGTAATGACCCGGCCGATTGTTTTGAGTGTATTAGCCCTGATCCCCAATTTACTGCTTTCCCCATATCTTTTTCTGCTTATGTGACTTGCCGGGAGGTCTTGATTTTCGTTCCGGAGTGTTTTGGGACACTTAGTCCCTAAAATAGAAGCTTAAGTCTTAGGATTTTGACCGTAGTTTGATATGTGTGAAGACGACTCTGGAATGAATTTTCATCGGTTCCGTTAGCTCCGTTGGTGATTTTGGACTTAGGAGCATGTCCAGACTGTGAATTTGAGGTATGTAGCTAATTTAGGCTTGATATGGCGAAAGTCGAATTTTTGGGAAGTTTGATCGGGGGGTTGATTTTTTGATACCGGAGTCGGATTCCGATTCCGGAAGTTGGAGTAGGTCCGAAATGTTGAATATGACTTGTGTGCAAAATTTGAGATCAATCTGATGTGGTTTGGTATGATTCGACATCGGCTGTAGAAATTTGAAGTTTCAAGTTCATTAAGTTTGGATTGGAGGGTGATTCATGTTTTTGTTGTTGTTTGACATGTTTTGAGGGCTAGACTAAGTTCGTATGGTGTTTTAGGACTTGTTGGTATATTTGGTTGAGGTCCCAGGGGCCTCGGGTGTGTTTCGAATGCTTAACGGGTTGAATTTAGACTTAGGCAAATGGTTGGCGTTTTCTGGTTTCTAGTGGTTTCGCACATGCGGTGGGGAGACCACAGGTAGATACTCGCATGTGCGGAATAAGGAGTGCAGGTGCGAGGGAATTTCCGCATCTGCGAGCCCGCATATGTGCTTGATGTTCCGCAGATGCAGAGAGTGAGCTGGAGGGGAAGACCGCAGAAGTGGACCTTTGTCCGCAGGTGCGCACACGCAGGTGCGACCACTTGCTCGCAAATGCGGACCTAGCCCATTAAGTCATTTCCGCACCGGCGAAGGAAATTTTGCAGGTGCGGCGTCGCAGGTGTGACGGTAGGTCCGCAGATGCGGAATAACTGGGTAGAAAATAGAATTTCATTCCGATTTTGGGAATTTGAGAGCTCGGTGTGAGGCGATATTGTGAGGCCATAAGATACTTACCCCAAGATTGTTGGGGTAAGTAATTTTAACTCGGATTGGACTATATTTCATGAATCTATTGCTATTTTCATCATCTAATTAGGGATTTGAGTTGGAAATTTGGGGGAAAATGGTAGAAACTTCATAGACTAAAATTTCGAGTTTTGGAAGGTGATTTGAGGATGGATCCGAGTAATGCTTGTATGGTTGGACTCGTGAGTGGATGGGTGTTCATATTTTGTGACTTTTGTCGGATTTTGAGACGTGGGCTCGGGGGTCGGTTTGAGCCTATTTCGGATTTTGGCTTGTAATTTCGTGTTTTTCTTGTAGACATGATTCCTTTAGCCTATATTAATTATATTGTGCTGCTTGTGGCTAGATTCGGGGCGTTTGGAGACTGATTCGAGGGGAAAAGGAATTTTGGAGTAGTATTTTTACGCGATTTGAGGTAACTAACAATTTTAAATCTGGTCTAGAGGCTATGAAACCTCGGATTTTGGTATGATGTGATTGTTTTGGAGGTGACGCACATGCTAGGTGACAGGCGTGTGGGCGTGCACAGTGGGGGATTGTGACTTGGTCCATCCCGTGAGACTCTAAAGTCGAATAGCTTATAGTTAATTACATGTTCCCTCTGTCTTTTAGAAATTTGACTGTTATTCATGTTAAAAACCATGCTTAGGCCATATGATATCACTCTTGGGACCCGTAGTGGTCGGGTACCTGTTGAATTAACTGATATTTGTTGTCTTGAACTCAGTCACAGTTTTACTTGCATGTCATATCTCTGTTTCCTCTTGGTTTCTTGTTGATACTTGTTATTATCTCTTTTCGACTGATTTGTATGATTTCTAAGAGCCCGAGAGGCTGGAGAGGTTAGTGACTGAGATAGGGCCTGATTGCGGAGCTATGAATATGTGAGGTATATGGATCAGGTTGCACGCCACAACGAGCCTTATGGCTATTTATGGACTATGGATCGGGTTGCACGTTGCAACGAGCCTTATGGATACTTATATGATTGGGTCAGGTTGCACGCCGCAACGATATAGCGCTTGGGCTTAAAGGAGCCCCTCCGGAGTCTGCACACCCAAGTGAGCGCAGGTACCAATTGAGTGTGAGTACTGAGGGCTGAGAGCCGAGTGATTGAGCTGTTGTGATGAGTTGGGTGACTGTTACCCTGAGAGGCTGCACTTGCATTTCATTTGTTGTTGCAATTAGTTGCTATCTGCCATTGTTGTGAAATTTCTAAAAGATTTTATATCCAGATTGCCTAAACTTGAACTGTATAAAACTGATTTGACTTAAACTGCCGGATTTGAAAGCATGTCTATTCTTTGCTGGAAAAATTTAAAATGAACTATAACTGTGTATCTCGTCACTATCTTCAGTTCCTTATTTATTATTGTTACTTACTGAGTTGGATGTACTCACGTTACTCCCTGCACATCGTGTGCAGATCCAGGTGTTTCTGGACACGGTGGACGTTGATCTCGTGCGTGGTTGAGTATCGGAGTCTTACGATGTAGTTGCCGGCGTTCGTAGTCCTTGTCCCTCCTTTCTTGTTATCTTTTTCTTTCCTGTATTGGAATTTTGGCACAGACTATTGTAGACTCTCTTTCTAGGCCATATGGTATCATTGTTGGGACCCGTAGTGGTCGGGTACCTGTTGAATTTACTGCTATTTGCTGTTTTGAACTCAGTCACAGTTTTACTTGCATGTCATATCTCTGTTTCCTCTTGTTTACTTGTTGATAGTTGTTATTATCTCTTTTGGACTGATTTGTATGATTTCTGAGAGCCCGAGAGGTTGGAGAGGTTTGTGACTAAGATAGGGCCTGAGTGCCGAGTTGTGAATATATGAGGTATATGGATCGGGTTGCACGCCGCAATGAGGCTTATGGTTATTTATGGACTGTGGATCGGGTTGCACGCCACAACGAGCCTTATGGCTACTTATATGATTGGGTCGGGCTACACGCCGTAACGATATAGCGCTTGGGCTTAAAGGAGTCCCTTCGGAGTCTGCACACCCCCAGCGAGAGCAAGTACTTATTGAGTGTGAGTTCTGAGGTCTAAGAGCCGAGTGATTGAGCTGTTGTGACCAGTTGAGTGACTATTGCCCTGAGAGGCTGCACTTGCGTTTCATTTGTTGTTGCACTTAGTTGCTATCTGTCATTGTTGTGAAATTTCTGAAAGATTTTATATCCGGATTGCCTGAACTTGAATTGTATAAAATTGATTTGACTTAAACTGCCGGATTAGAAAGCATGTCTATTCTTTGCTGGAATTCTTGAAAATGAACTATAACTGTGTAGCTCGTCACTATCTTCAGTTCCTTATTTATTATTGTTACTTACTGAGTTGGTTGTACTCACATTACTCCCTGCATCTCATGTGCAGATCCAGGTGTTTCCGGACACGGTGGACGTTGATCTCGTGCATGGTTGAGTATCGGAGTCTTATGAGGTAGCTGCCGGCGTTCGCAGTCCTTGTCTCTCCTTTCTTGTTATCTTTTCTTTCCTGTATTGGCATTTTGGCACATATTGTTGTAGACTCTATTTCTAGACTGGTTGTTTAGATGATCATGACTTAGTGACACCCCGAAGTCGGGCTATTTTTCTGCACTTATGCTTTGGGTTTTACCCCATTTTAATGAAAAACTCTGATTATTTTAAACGTCTTAATTCATTTATGTTAAATGTTGGAAGTGTTTTGGAAATGTTGGCTTACCTGGTATCACGATAGGCCCCATCACGACATGTTAGGTTTTGGGTCGTGACAGACAGAGCCAAACTAAAACATTAATCCTATATTGTAGTAAATATGACAACATTACTATTTGGGATAAAGGGTGAAAAGAGTAACTTTGGGTAGGGGTCTCATGAAACAAAGTTATGAATTTATATAGGGAAAAATTGATGAATACCATAAGGTATGTTACTTTTTAAATTTAATATTTGGGCGGTTATGAATATGAAATGCATATGAGTTATGAACATTATAAATAGTAGAAGTGAAGGTGGTATGTGTTATGAAAGTAAAATTTTAAATTTTAAAGCAAATAAAAGACAACAAAGATAAGTGGAAATGGTATTCAAGTGTTAAAGCTAGGTGGGATATGTTCTAGAAAACTGCTACATTGGGTCCTTTATTACTCCATTGTGTTAAACAACTTAAATGAGAGAAATGAAGGGGAAAATAGTATTAAAAAAAATAAAAATTATCATAAAGTTACACATTAAACATTTGGGAGTTATGGATATGAAATGGATGGGAGTGATTGATATTATTAAAAGTATAGGTTATGAAGTTAAAAAAGTGTGAGTTTTAAAAAAATATTAATGTAAACTAAATTGAAAGAATAATGAAAAATTCAAAAAACAAAATTAGAGAAAAAAGACGAATATGCCTTTTTTGCTTAAGAGAGGTGCCACCTCACTTTCCTATTGCTCTCTTACATATATATAGACAAATTAGCGTAGAAACTATCATATAGGCTATGTTTAATACAACAACATGTTATTACATGGTAAAAGCTTTTAAAATAAGAAATAAGATAACTATCAATTGAATAAGATACCTGTCACGCCCCATCCTAGGGAGGCACGACCGGCGCTCAACCGAGTGAAACCGGTCAAGCAAGATTGTTAGATACTTTCTACCCAAATCACCCATGATCAGGAAAAGACAAGATTTCATAAATTATACAGTACGAAGTTCATACATACAATACTAAATCTTTTCATTAGCCATTGTGCCTTTAAGTCTCGAAATACACATTTCTTATAGTTCGAGTGGAACAAGTGATCAAACACATAATAACTAGTTTAATATTCCCAACACCCATATATAACCAACATAGTGTCTACGAAGCCTCTAAAAGATACAAAAGAGTCTATGATAGTGTCGGCGACAAGGCCCCGACTATACCTTGAGACGTGATAATAATATGAACAAAAGATACAATAAGTGACCCCGGGATTAAGTCGGGCTCACCAAGTCTGCTGGGAAGAGGATGTGCCACTAACGCTGATCAACACTGCCTGCTACGTAACCAGCTGCATCCATTTAAAGATGCAGCATCCCCGGTAAAAGGGACGTTAGTACCGTCGAATAGCACTAGTATGTATAGCTAAATACCATCTCAATAGAATGAATAATAATACAAGAGGAACAGTCAAGAATTCAATAAGATCTTCAAATAATCTTAAAACATCAAGTTAAAGATCACATAAGTTTTCAAATCAATTTCCACGTTATTAGGTTGTGTGATCTTTAGTGCCGATATTCCACAATTCACAATACCACCGTATTCTTACACGGAGTCCGATCACTACCCAATCGGCTAGGTCGTCTCATTTGAGACATCAACCATAACCACAGTTTCAATTATCATTTTCAGCACAGTCACCACCATGTATGCAGCATGGCATCCGATCACGGACCGATCGGGTAGGCCGTCTCGCCCAAGACATTACCTTTTTCAGTCAATCATCTAACATCATACTTCTTTCATATCTTTTCGATTCATTGGCACTAGTGATCACGATTACAAAGTCATTCTTGGCACTTAGCCGTATTTCATAGTTCCATTTCCCTTTTTCCACATTCAAATATCAATATCATTATCAACAATAATAAGGCTTCCCATTGAAGACATTAAATTCACATATGAGCAATTTGGGCATCTTAGGCACATAGAGGCTTTTCATACAATTTGGCGTAACAACCTTTATTTCGATCTTGATATGAAGTCTTAACATTTATAGCACATATTCCACATTTTGAACACATCCTCAAATGGCAAGATAACATGATGAAGCATTTAGAATAAATATTGAACATACGTCCTTCAACACAACACAGTAGGAATAGCCTACTTCTGCCCAACATTTTCCTTTAACTCCCCAACACACTGTTCTACTATTGTTAACCTCTACACCTACCCCAACATCAGGAAACCCCGGCATTTAGGAAAATTTTCATGAGGCCTTACAATACCGTTGTACATAGATTAAAGAATTATATGAAAACTTACATTGTACTATAATGAGAGTTTTTCTAGAAAAGAAAAGAAAGAAGAACAGTCGACAGTAAAACTCTAAGGATTAAATATAGAAGAGAAGAACATTTGGGAATAATGTCTGACTTTATTCTTTATATTGATTGAAAGATGTTGGATTGTTTGTGTGATGACACGATAGGTTGTTTTGAGTACTAGCTTCATTTTCTCTGCTTCGAGAGCTCCCGTAGCTTTATCCGATGATATATGACTTGCGTGCATGATCCGTATCATTTTTCAGAAAGCTTATATCATAAGTTAAAAGAAAACATAATTTTTGCCTTTAAGCACAACTAGAGGTTACAACGGTCAACTTATTTGATAAGCGTTGTCCGCATTTGCAAGCTGGAGGGTCTTCATAAATGGAAAGGACATGTCGCTTTTGCAACAACATTGTGGCTAGGACACTGATCACTTTTGCAATATGTGCATCTGTGCAAAAGTTTGAATTTTCGGGACTTAGCTCATTTTACACCATATTGTCAACCCTAAACTCTATAGAGTCGATTATCAAAGAAGAATGTCTTCCCTAATTCATTGGTAAGTAGCTTTAACTTGTTTTCAATCAATTTCAATTGCTATTTCATGAATTTTATCATCAAATTTATGAATTTCAATTCAGAAATTGGGGGTTTTGGGTAGAATTTAGGAATTTTACAAAATTGAGATTTAGACCTCAAATTGAAGTCGGATTTGACATAAATCACATAGCAGGGCTCGGGGGTGAATGGGTAATCGGGTTTTTGGTCCAAATATCGAATTTTGACCACGTGGGCTCGGGTTAACCTTTTATTGACTTTTTCAATTTAGTTAAAGATTGAACCTTTTTCATTTGTGGGTAGTTTCTATAGCTTGTTTTGATGTGTTTGAAAAATATTTGACTATATTTCATTTGTCTGGACGCTTGGTCCAAAGGGAAAGCCGTGTTAGATTGTTGACTATTTTTCAGAAAGAGGCAAGTGTCGTCGTTAACCTTGACGTGAGGGAATTAAGACTTGATTGGTCTATTTGCTACTTGATTTTTGTGCGGGAACAAGGTATATGCAAGGTGACGAGTGTATATGCGTTTTTATGGGTTTAAGCATGCGAGGTGGACCAATTAATTGCATGTTTTCAATTATATTATGCCTTCTTTTAATCCAAGTCATTACTTGTTTCATGCTTTAATTGATGCATGTCTTTACTTGTCAAACGTGCCTTTTACTTGTTAGACACCTCTATTTGCTATATGTTCCAAGTATCCATGCCTTTATTTATTGTCCTCTCTTACTCGTTCTATGATCTACATGTTATCAAATAGATGCTATTATTTGTCTCATGCCTTTACTTGTGCATTTGTCTTTACTTAATTTATATTTCACTTTAAATTGTTATATTGGATTTGTCTTAGAGAATTTATACGTTTTGGTTGTCTTAGAGAATTCTATCTCATGCCATAGTTGTTATATTGGATATATGTTGATCAGGTTGCATGCCCTAATGGTGTTATATATATGTAGATTGGGTTTTACGCTGCAATGGTATTATACATATATACGGATCGGGTTGCATGTTGCAACGGTATTATATATATGTAGATCAATTTGCATGCCACAACGCTATTATGTATATATATCGATCGGGATACACGCTGCAATGGTATTAGTATTATATAAGTCGATGGGGTTGCGCGCCGCAATGGGAAAGTTGTATTATGGTTATTATTTGATGTTGGTTTCCCGTATTGTGTTGTGAAACTGTGTAGTGATGATATTATGGGGCCCTCCGTTATGTGTTTCTTATTTTGGTTATCATATTAATTAGTTGTTCCCTAATTCATTGTTGTTTTTCTACTCATTTTCATACAGGTTCATAGTGATAGTCTTGTCATAGCCTCGTAACTACTTCGTCGAGGTTAGAGTAGGCACTTACATAGTATATGGGATTGGTTGTACTTGTACAACATTTATGCACTTCTTGTGCAGATCCCGGATGTTAGGTGCCATCATGGCCCCATGGTTGGGATCCTGGGTCATTAAAAGTTGGTATCGGAGCACTAGGTTGCCTAAATCTCACGAGCCACAAGCAAGCTTAGAAGAGACTTGAGGATCGGTCTGGAGACGTATGTACTTATCCTCTAGATGCTATAAGGCTTTAGAAAATTTTACTTTATTTCTTTCTCTATTAGCGACTATTTTCTATCACTGAGTTTGAATCATTATTCACGTATTCTCTCATAGAGGGTGAGGACACGTACAACATCTACAACTGCTTAGGAGCCGGAGCCCTAGGTTGCAACCACTACCACGGGTAGAGGTCGGGGTTGAGGAAGAACCTGAGGAAGAGTTAGAGCTTAGCTTAAAGTACACGCAGCGGCACCTATTGTTGAGTTCATATAGAGCAGGATGTTTAGATTTATGTTCCGACCAAACTAGTAGGACCACCTCAGGTCCTAGAGGAGTTAATCGCTACCCCTGTGCTACAGTACCCCTTAGTCGGCATGGTTGGTTTTACGAAGAGTATGGCACGTGGCGGTTTGTTTCCTGTGGGAAAACCGTTTCTCAAGCCAGGAGGAAGCCAGACTCCCGCTACACATACTCTAGAGTAGATGGCTCATGGGTATCAGACCCCAATAATACTACCAGTTTGGATAGTTCTGCTTGTTGTTGCTACATAGCCCAGGGAGAGACCCACAATGTCAGTTGGAGTGTTAAGGAGGTTAGACAAGTTCAACAAGTTGTTTTCCCTCACTCTAGTGGTTCACCTTCTGAGGACTCCTAGGATGTCTTGGCCCATTGTCATGAGATATTGCGCAACATGGGTATAGTGGAGTCTAATAGAGTTGATTTCATAGTGATTCAAATACATGGTTCTTCCAAGAGGTGGTGGCTCAAGTGTATGTTCAGGCAGGCTAGCAGGTTCACCTCCTCTCACTTGGGCTCAACTCTCATATTTGTTTTTGGAGAATTTCATCCCTTTCACTCAGAGAGAGGAGTTCCCCAGTCAGTTTGAGCACCTTCAGCAAGGTAGCATGACCGTTACACAATATTGGACCAAATTTGTAGGTTTATCACGCCATGTAGCTATCTGATCCCTACTAAGAGGTAGAAGATGCAGAGGTTCATAGATGGCCTTACATATGGCATTAGGCTATAGATGGCCAGAGAGACCGAGGATGATATTTCTTTTACCCGGGTAATAAAGATTACCAGGAGGATCGAGCGCATCATGGGCCAGGCTATGGAGATGACCTCTGATAATAGGTCCCGTCATTTTGGAGGATACAGTGGTGCCTCGCCCAGAGGCAGTTGATTTTTGTGTGGAGTCCATCCTATCAGGCCAGTTCAGTCGTACCTATATGTCACACATAGTACTTCAGGCAGTCATAGTACTTATGCACCTCGTTCCGAGCAGCTAACATTTAGTGCACATGTACCTCCCATTAGTGTACAAATAATTCAAAGCTATCATGGTGGTTATTCGATTCATTAAGGTTAGTCTCTGATTCTGCAGCCACGCCAGTCAAGAGAGTGCTTTGAGTGTGGAGGTGCCAGTCAAGAGGGTACTCGTTCAATTATTCCGGCACCGGTTGCTCCACCACCCTCACAACCAGCTAGAAGTGGGGGTAAGGTAGCCGGAGGTAGAGGCCTGACAGTTAGAGATGGAGGCCAGTCAGTGAGAGGTCTTCCAAGAGTAAGAGGTCAGGTTGCTGGTGCTCAACCTCGTTGTTATGCATTTCCAGCTATACTTGAGGCGGAGTCGTCCGGATATAGTTATTATGGGTATAATCTCAGTCTATCATAGAGATGCTTCCTTATTGTTTGATCTGAGTTTTACATATTCTTATGTGTCTTCATATTTTGCTTTGCATATGAGTATGCATCGTGATTCTCTTTATGTTCCTGTTTCTATATCTATGACGTTTGGGGATTCTATAATAGGTGATCGGGGTGTACAGGTCCTGTGTTGTTACTATTAATGGTTTCAATATTGTAGTTGATCTTATGTTGTTCGATATGGTGGATTTTGAGGTTATTCTTGGTATGGAATGGTTGTCCCTATATCACGCTATCTTCGATTTCCATGCAAAGACTATGACTTTATCCATGTTGGGGTTGCCTAGATTGGAGTGGAGAGGGACTCTTGGCCACTCCACTAGTAGGGTGGTTTCATATTTGAAGGCTCGACATATGATCGAGAAGGAGTGTTTGGCGTATTTGGCTTATATCCGTGATTTTAGTGCGGAGGTTCCTTCTATGGATTCGGTACGGGTCCTGAGTGAGTTTCTTGAGGTATTTCCTACAGATTTGGCGAGTATGCAATCTGACAGGGGTATCGACTTGTTCATTTATTTGGTTTCGGGTACTCAACCCATTTCTATTCCACCGTACCGTATGGCTCCAACTAAGTTGAAAGATTTAACGGATAACTTGTAGGATTTGCTTGACATGGGATTCATCAGATCGAGTATTTCACCTAGGGGTACGCTAATGTTGTTTGTTAAGAAAATGTGACGCCCCAAACCTAGGGAGGCATGGCTGGCACCCAGTGTCATGCTGGCCCGAGCGAACAACTCTGTAACTAAGGATCGTTGGACAAAAACTAGAACATAAATAGGTTGAGTTAGCTGAACTCATTCCTTTTGTACCAAGGGCGACTATGTGTTCCAAACGTAGATAGTCTTCGGGAAAGAATCATGGCCGAAGCTCATACTTCTAGATATTCCGTGCACCCAGGTTCTACAAAAATGTATCATGATCTCAAGAAAGTTTACTGGTGGAATGACATGAAGAGCGGTGTGGCAGACTTTATGGCAAAATATTCAAACTGTCAACAAGTGAAGGCCGAGCATCAAAGGCCCGGTGGGTTAGTTTCAGAGTATAGAAATTCCAATGTGGAAATGGGAAATGATCAACATGGATTTTGTGGTAGGGTTACCACGCACGCCGCGTAGGTTTGACTCAATTTGGGTGATCATGGATCGACTCACAAAATCAGCTCACGTTTTGCTAGTTAAATCCACCGACACTACGGAACAATATGCCCAGTTGTATATCAAGTCATGGCACTCCGGTTTCCATCATTTCCGATCGAGGGGCCCAATTCACAGCTAATTTCTAGACGAAGTTTCAGCAAGGTTTGGGTACACAGGTAAATCTTAGCAACTTTCCATCCACATACTGACGGGCAAGCTGAGTGGACTATTTAGACACTTGAGGACATGTTGCGTTCGTGTGTGCTTGACTTCAAGGGTAGCTGGGATGATCATTTGCTGCTCATAGAATTTGCTTATAACAACAGCTTTCATGCCAGTATTCAGATGGCGCCGTTTGAGGCCTTGTATGGTAGAAGATGTAGATCGCCGATTGGGTGGTTTGAGGTTGGAGAAGCTGAACTAATAGGACCAGACCTTCTGCATCAGGCAAAGAAAAGGTTAACATCATAAAAGAGCGGTTGAAAACTACTCAGAGTCGTCAAAAATCCTACTCGGATGTTCGTCGCAGAGACTTAGAGTTCAAAGAAGATGATTGGGTGTTCTTGAAGATATCTCCCATGAAGGGGATCATGCGGTTTGGAAAGAAAGGGAAATTAAGTCCTAGGTATGTCGAGCCGTATAAAATCATTCAAAGGATAGGTCAGGTGGCGTACAAGCTTGAACTACCATCTGAGATGTCATTAGTACACCTGGTATTCCATGTGTCCATGTTGAAGAAGGTAGTTAGAGATCCGTCCGCTATTATGCTGGTTGATACCATCGAGGTTAGTGAAGAATTGTCATATGAAGAAATTCTGGTTGCTATTCTTGATAGGCAAGTCCGGAAATTGAGAAACAAAGAAATTGCATCCGTGAAGGTGTTATGGTGAAACCGAGAATGAAATGAAAGAAAAGTACCCTCATTTGTTTGAATAGCCATGTAATAGTTTTATGAAGTTGTTTCCCCTAAAGTCTGTATCGCTTGTTCGGCTAATATAAAGACACTCCTTTCTAGTTGTATGTCCCCCATGAGCCTTTGGTTGGTGTTATTTTGCATTATATTGTGTCATTTAATTCTATATATGTTGCTAAGGTGTGTTTCAGGGGCTCTCTGGCAGGTGGATAGGCCTAAATACAAAGAAAACTCTGGCAAAATTTTTAGAAAGTTAGAAAGTAAGGAAAATTTGGGGCTGATGTTGTGTGGCATGACTGAAACTGTGTTAAGTGAACCTTGATCCTCATTCGAGGATGAATGATCTTAAGTGGGGGTGGATGTAAGGACCCGTAAAAATCTTAACCAAAAACTCGGGGTTTCGTGGTGCGAACTTAGATTCCTGCGTTAGTTTGGACTTTTTGGATTGAACAGTACCCTACGGACTGAGAGGAAAATATTTCATAGAAGAACGCATTTCTGTGGCCCATTATGCGGCTGCATAATCACTCTGCGGAACGCATAATGGCTGCAGAGTGAAGCAGTACATTGGCCAGTTTGAGGTCAACTTTGCGGTCGATTATGCGACTGCATAACCACTATGTGGACAGCATGTCGATCGCATAATCCCTCTTGGGTTTTTGCGAAGGGAGTTCCGCGGTGCATTATGCGACCGCAGAACGAGTATGCGGACCGCATTTGCGGTCACTTTGCAGCCGCATAATCGTTATGCGGTCGCATATGCGACCGCAGACCTGTGTCGGGGCACCCATTTTTGTAATTTAAAACCCGACCCCGATTCCGTTAAAACACCCCCTTTAGCCAATTTTGAGCTCATTTTCTGATACTTTAGAGTGAGGGAGGGAGCCTTAGAGTGAGAAAGTAACCCTCATCAATTATTCTTCAATTCTTACTTGAAACTTTGAAGATTATCAAGGAAAGCAATCGAGGCCTCCATCCTAGAGGTAAGAATCTATACACTAGCCCTAGATTTTTGAAACTTATACTGAAAATAAGTAATTAATAAGATGGTCCATGGGTATGAGGGTTGTTTATCTTGCATGCATGTGTGGTAAAAAGAGTGTGGAAAAGGGAACTAGAACCATGAATGGTTTCCTAATTTTGGGTTCAATTTGTATATTGCTATAATAGATTGAGGTTGCTAAGGGTTCCGGATAATTGTAGAGTATAGAGAAGCGCAATTGATGTATGTATGGCTAACTCTCTTCTTCCTAGAATCGAACTCCTGCTGTCCGAATATTTGGTGTAAGTTCCGACTTGATCATACTAGAATTGTTTTCCTTAGTGTGTTGGGTTGGAAGATTCATGTTTCCTAATTGTTTTAGATGTTTACCATGTCATCATGCTATTTGAGAACATGACTATGATTTTCCAAGCTCCTTCCCTTTTGTGTGAAATGCCTTATGTGATGGTACTTATCGACATGAATGATGATGTTATTTGAACAAATAAAAAGGGAAAGGCTTGAATTGTAAAATGTGCCCAAGTGCCAAGAACTACTTAATAAATGAGGTTGTTTGTGCCATGTAATGAAGATGGGAAAGAAATGTGAATTGAGTGGATAGTTGAAAGAGGTTATGTCTCAAGTGAGATGGCTTAGCTGATTGGGCCAAGATTGGACGACATGCTGTACACATGGTGGCATTTGTATTGGAATCATTGAATTACAATGTGGATATGGATATGTCTCCCTTGAGATGGCTTAGCCGGTCGGGCCGAGACCGGACTCCGTGTAAAAACATGATGGCATTGTGAGTTGTGGCTTGGCACTAAAGATTATTAATATAAAAAGATGAAAAGATTGAATTGGAAGCTACGTGATCCTTACTTGGTATTTTATTTGTATTTCTATGAAGTATTTATTGATTATTATGACTGCCTTCTTATTGTTTCACTGTTCATTCTACTAAGATTAGTGTTTGCCTTACATACTAGCACTATTCGACAGTACTAACGCCCCTTTTACCGGGGGCGCTACATCTTTGGATGGATGTAGGTGGTTCCATCGCAGATAGTGCCGATCGCATATAGTGGCACTCTATTTCTCTCCTCAGAGAAGTTTTGGTGAGCCCCATTTCTCCCAGGGGTCATGTAGTCCTTCTTCTGTGTAAGTTTTTATATTTTGAGGTATAGTCGGGGCCTTGTTGCCGGCATTGTCATGTTGCTCTTTTGTACCCTTAGAGGCTCCGTAGACGTTTATGTGGGTCATGTATGTATGTTGGGGTGGTCGTTGGACCGAGTTGTATTTTGGAAATTTAACTATGGCATAATGCATAAAATGAAAAACAAAATGAACTAGCAACGTTTATACACTTATATAACTGATCTCTCCCCTGTTTTACAAATGGTGACGCATTCCCTTTTTGGATCATGCATGAGTCGGGTAGAAAAGGTTTACTAGACTTGCTCGACCGGGTTCACTCGGTTGAGTGCCGGTCGTGCTCCCCGGGTTGGGGCGTGACAGTATCAACCCAGTTATTTTGTGTTATTGGATTTAGACCTATATTATTCTCGTTATTTCTATTATCTAGTACAACTCTTATTATGTTTGGGTTCTCTAGAAAGTAAGTTAGGCACCATCACAACCGGTTGGTGGTTTTGGATCGTGACATGTTACGCGGAGTCAAGGATGTGTTGATGTTCCGAATGTTAATGGGTTGAGAGAGTTGATCCTTGAGAAGGCTCACAGTTCATGGTATGACATTCACCCAGGTGTCACGAATATGTACCGTGATTTGAAGAATCACTACTGGTGGCGAAAGATGAAGAAACATATTGTTGGTCATGTCTCTCGGTGTTTGAATGTAAACAGGTAAAGTATGAGCATTAGAAACCGGGTGGGTTGACTCAGAGATTTGAGATACCGGAGTGTAAGTGGGAGCGCATCACTATGGACTTTGCGCTAGGCTTACCACGGCCCTTGAGGAAATATGATGATGTATAGGTTATTATGGTACGGTTGACTAAGTCCACACACTTTATTCTGGTGATGACATCCTATTCTTTAGAGCGGTTTGATCAGATTTACATCTGGAAGATTATCCGCCTGAAGCTTGTGCCCATTATCATTATTTATGACTGGGGCATGCAGTTCATATCACACTTATGGAGAGATATGCAGTGTGAGTTGGGCACGCAGGTCGAGCTGAGTAACTTGTTTCATCCTTAGACGGATGCATAATTTGAGCATACTTTCAGATATTGAAGGATATATTATGAGCATGATCTATGGATTTCAAGGGTCAGTGGGACCAGTTCTTACCTCTAGTGGAGTTTTCCTACAAAAATAGTTATCAGTCCATCATCCAGATGGCTCCGTACAAGGACTTATATGGGGAGGCAATGTTGTTCTCTGGTTGGTTGGTTTGAGCGTGGTGAGGCTAATTGTTGGGCAGAGATTTGGTCTGTGATGCTTTGGAAAAGGTTAAGGATATTCAGGAGTGACTTCATATAGCTTAGTCCCGACAACGCACAGCCCAATCCTGGCAAAAGAGTTACGCGGACCAGATGTTTCGAGATGTGGCTTACATGGAAGGTGAGAAGGTTCTTCTTTGAATGTTGCCTATGAAGGGCCTGATGCGATTTGTGAAGAAGGGAAAGTTGAGCTCCAGGTTTATTGGCCCGTTTGAAATCTTGCAGAGAGCTAGATAGATTGCTTATAGGCTTGCATTGCCTCCTAGCCTACCAGGGGTTCATGCGGTTTTTCACTTTTCTATGCTTTGCAAGGACCATGAGGATAGGTCATATGATTTGGACTTTAGCACGGTGCACCTTGATGAGAATATGACCTACGAGGAAGAGCCGATGGCTATTTTAGACCGGTATGTTTGAAAGTTGAGATCTAAGACTTTTCTTTATGTGAAAGTACATTGGAGGGGTCAGCTGATTGAGGAGGCTACGTGGGAGTCCAAGTCGTAGTAGATACCAACCCCTTTTACCAGTACAGGTACATTTCTATTTCCGTTCGAGGACGAATGTTTCTTTTTGAGGTGGAGAATGTGACGAGATTTATCACTATGATTTATGAGATGATAATATTATTGTTGTGCGCTTGTGAGATTTATGAACTGATCAGGTTATTAGAGAGTATCATTAAGAATTATTGTCTCTATTAAGCGAGGTAATAGAGACAATAATTATTAATGATACTCTCTAATAACCTGATCAGTTCATAATTCTCACAAGCGCACAACAATAATATTATCATCCCATAAAGCAAAGTCATAAACATGTTAGTTACAATATTTTCTGAGTACACGGGGTCAGTTGTACTCATACTACACTCTACACTTAATTGTGCAGATTTAGGTGTTGGATCAAGCTGCAATGTCACGCCTCGAAATCGAGGAGCGCGACTGGCACTCAACCGAGTAAACCCAGTCGAGCAAGCCTAATTTACATTAACCTCTCGTCATTACTCATGCATGATTTACCATAATATAATACGATCTTGACTTTTATATTAATTACACTTGGTTCAATGGCCCATATTTTCTTTCTCGTGGTGGTTACACAGCTCTATAAATAGTTGTAAATACTGTGAACATAAATACATGACAAAACTCAAATCTTAAATTACATGATCCATAGTGTACATGGAGCTTCTATGACAATGGATAGCTATATATATATAATGAACTAGACCCAAACACCCACTAGAATTGTAGCGGGCTCACCATAAGTTGAGTAGTGAAGAAGATCCCTATCAAAGATACATATCATCCTGTAGAAGTATACATGCATCCATTAAAAAATGCAGCGCCCCCGGCAAAAGGGATGTTAGTACATGTGGAATAGTACTCGTATGTAAGGCAGTCAAAACAACATATGAAAATACGGTAACTCAAATAAGAGGCAAATAAAGTACATCAAGAAACTACGAAACATCCAATAAAATCACATTTCAAGTCTTATTATACTTGCATCATTCTAACCTTCTTTTAGGATCAACTGCACTATATGAACTATACGTGGAATACATAATATAATGTAATTGTATCAACATGTACAAACAATGCCAATGAAAATGGCACCTTCCTCCCTTATTTTACACATACACATTTCGTACAATGTCCTTAGTATTCACATATCATATTATACACCTATGCGTTTCATAGACCGTTCACAGCGTTCACTTATACAATACAAATACACCAATTCAAGGGCATGGAAATACAACATGAATATGATGAATCATGACCTAGTGGTACGTTTTTGTTGTGAGTTGTTATGCGACATCACGGCCGGGGTTGTGTTCCGAATGTTGATCGGTTGAGAGAGTTGATCATTGAGGAGGCTCACAGTACACGGTAATCTATTCACCCAGGATTCACGAATATTTACCGTGACTTGAAGCAACACTTTTTGTGGCGGAAGATGAAGAAAGATATTGTTGGTCACGTCTCTCGGTGTTTGAATTGTCAACAGGTGAAGTATGAACATCAGAAATCGGGTGGGTTGACTAAGACATTGGAGATACCAGAGTAGAAGTAGGAACGCTTCACTATGGACTTTGTAGTCGGCTTACCACATACCTTGAGAAAATATGACGATTTATGGGTTATTATGGACCGGTTGACTAACTCCGCACACTTAATTCCGCTAATGACATCCTATTTTTCAGAGTGATTGGCTCATATTTACATCTAGCATATTTTCTGCCTGTATGGTGTGCCCATTCCATCATTTCTAACTGTATCACGCAGTTCACATCACACTCTTGGAGAGATGTGCTGCCTGAGTTGGGCATGCGAGTCGAGCTGAGTACAGTGTTTCGGCCTAAAATGGACAAACATTTTGAGCGTTCTATTTATATTTTGGATGACATATTGCGAGAATGCCTAATGGATTTCGAGGGTTAATGGGGCCAGTTCTTACCTCTAGCGAAGTTCGCCTACAATAACAGCTATCAATCAACCATCTAGATGGCTCTATGCGATGCCTTTATGGGAGGCGATGCTATTCTCTGGAAGTTTGGGAGCCTTTTGGGCATAAATTTTGTTCGTGATGCTTGGAAAAAGGTTAAGGTTTTTCCGGAGAGACTTCGTACAGCTCAGTCCAGGCAAAAGAGTTATGCGGACCGGAAGGTTCGATATGTGGCATACATGGAGGGTGAGAAGGTTCTTATTTGAGTGTTGCCTATGAAGGGCATGATGCCATTTGGGAATAAGGGAAATTTGAGCCCGAGGTTTATAAGACCATTTGACATCTTGGAGAGAGTAGGTGAAGTTTCTTATAGGCTTTAATTGCCTCCTAGCCTAGAAGGGACACATCCAATATTTCACGTTCTATTCTTCGAAATTACCATGAGGACATGTCACATGTTTTGGACTTCAGCACAGTGCAACTTTATGAGAGTTTGACTTACGCGGAAGAGCCGATGCCTATTCTAGACCGGCAGGTTTGAATGTTGAGATCTAAGAGTTTTCCTTCTATTAAATTGAATTGTAGGGGTCACCAGATTGCGGAGGCTACGTGGGAGTGCGAGTCCGATATGAGGAATAGATACCTGCACCTTTTTACCCATCAAGGTATATTTCTATTTCCGTTGGAGGATGAACGTTTCTTTTAGAGGTGGAGAATGTGACGACCAGATAGGTCGTTTCGAGTACTAGCTCCCTTTACTATGTTTTGAGACCTCCCGTAGCTTTATTTGCTGATATACGACTTGCATGCGTGGTCTATGTCATTTTTTGGGAAGTTTATATGTTATATTTAAAGCAAAAGTAGTTTTTGGCTTTAAAAACAACTAGAGTTGACCATGGTCATTATTTTATGTAAACGACCTCGGATAGGTGTTTTGACGATTTTGAGAGGTTTGTATGATGTTTTAAGACTTGTACGCATGTTTGTCGGGGTCTCGGGTGACCCGAGGCTGTTTCGACGCATTGTGCGAAAAATTGGAAAATTGATTCTAAAAGTTGAAAATCTTGTGTTTTGATAATAGATTCTTGATATTTGGTATTATTTTAATGATTTGACATAGCTAGAGAGTTTTTATGATGTTATTACACTTGGGGAAATATTTGGATTGGAGCCTGAGGGGCTCTGGTGAGCTTCAGATGTGTTTTGGAATGTTTGGAAAGTTGATGCAAGAATTTTCTGGTGTTGATCTACAGGTTCTACAAGTCTTGAATTTGTGAGGACCTGATCGTAATTGAAAGCCTTGCAATTGTGATGTTAGGATCATAAATACGAAGGGGGAATTAGGGGCTTAGACTTTGCTTTTGTGTAGAAAAGGCTGCATTTCCAAACTAGGGGAATGTCGCATTTGCGATCTAGGTAGCGCATTTGCAACACTGGAGGACTGGGTGATGCTTCGCTTTTGCAAAAGGAAATCTCACATCTACAACAAGAGTGTGGCTGGGACATTGATCACATTTGTAAACAGTGGTTCGCTTTTGGGATGGTCGCAGCTGAGAACAAGAGTTCGTAATTGCGACATCTGAAGTTGTGTAAAAGATGGGAATTTCGGGACTTAGCTCACTTTACACCATTTTTTCAACCCTAATCTCCATAAAGGCTATTGTTAAAGCGGAATTTCTTCCCAATTTCATTGATGAGCAACTTTAACTTGTTTTCAATCAATATCAATTACCTTCTCATGAAATTTAATATCAAATCTATGAATTTCAACATAGAAATTAGGGGTTTTAGGTAGTATTTAGGAATATTATAAAAATGAGATTTAGACCACGAATTCATGTCGAGTTTTGAAAAAATCACATATCCGGGCTCGGAAGTGAATGGGTAATCGGGATTTGGTCCAAATCTCGGATTTCGACCACGTGGGCCTGGGTTGACTTTTTGTTAAAGTTTTCAATTTAGTTAAGGATTGAACCATTTTCAATTGTGGGTAGTTTCTAAAGATTGTTTTGATGTGTTTGAGATATTTGACTAGATTCGATTGGTCCAGAGGCTTGTTCCAAAGGGAAAATCATGTTGGATTGTTGACTTGTTTCAGGAAAAAAGTGTTAACCTTGTATTCATGAAACTAGAACTTGATTGGTCCATTTTCTACTTGATTTATGTGTGGAGACAACGTATATGCAAGGTGACAAGTGTATATCTATTGTCATGGATTTAAGCATGCAGAGACGACCATTTAATTAAATGTTTTCAATTATATTATGCCATTTGTTATTCCAAGTTATTACTTGCTTCATGCTTTAATTTCTACATGTCTTTACTTGAAAAATACGTTCCTTTACTTGTTACATGCCTCTATTTGCTACATGTTCGATGTATCCATGCCTTTATTTATCGTCCGCTCTTACTTGTTCTATGCTCAACATATTATTAGATAGATCGTATTACTTGTGTCATGCCTTTTCTTGTTCATTTTTCTTTACTTGCAATATATTTCCTTTTTAATTTTTATTGATTTATCTTAGAGAATTTTTATGTTTTGGTTCCTTTTTATGTACGTTGTGAGATACGTCGTAGTTGTTTGTAGTATATATGTATATATGCGGATCGGGTTGCATGGTGCAATTAGTGTGTGTGTATGTATATATATATATATATATATATATATATATATATATATATATATCAGGACCCAACTCCCACTGGAGCCGCGACGGCGCCTAACACTATTTGCTAGGCAAGCCAAAAGTCACACAATTACAACGAGTTCGAATAAACATGATTTAATAAACTCAACAGTTGAAATATTCTGAAATAACTGATGAAAACAACAACAATACAGCTACAACCTTCCCAATTAATTGGTGTCAACGATTACACGAGCACTACTAAGCATCAAATACAAGGCCAAATTCTGAATTCAAATGTCTGAATAGTAGAACAATAGTAGTAGAAATAATGAATGAGAACTTCAAGGTCTGGTGATGGCATAGCCGCTACCTCACAGTCTCCTAAAAGCTGGTAGCGATAAACTCTAGAGTTCACCTCGTCCGGAAGTACCTGGATCTGCACACGAAATGATGAGTTTAGTATAAGTAAACCCGACCCCATGTACTCAATAAGTAACAAAGATAACCTTAGGTTGAATGCACTGACAAGCTCAGAAGAAACAATCAGAGACCAATATTAATAACTAATAACTTCTCGGATATAAAGGAAAACAGTGTAAGCGTGTAGCTCAATGATATAATTTTCATCTCGTTCACATATCAGGAAAATAGGCATGTTTTTCATATATAACAATTAAAACCCAACACAGACAAAACATTTCATTCACCAGCTAGCATGAGAAAAGTATATCTCTATGCCTACATGTCAAATATACATGTCAAATCAACAACATCATTGTGGATCCATCAAGAATAATCACATCTAGCAGCAAATAACTTAATATCATCAAATAATGCCGGAGGAAACAACTTCAAACAATAAAGATTTGATCTTTATCAAAATCAAACAATCAACTCTGGGCTCGTACCTCGTAACCCAGTCAAACTCACAGTTCTTGAACACCAATTCAATTATGAGTTCAACCATACAAATTTCATCTAACTCCGACCTCAAATTTCAAATTCTAAATTTTCACTTTAGGAAAGTTGTTTCCAAAATCCCCAATTTCTTCATTTTAATTCACTAATTAAATGCTAAAAACAAGGATGGAATCATGCAATATAAACAAATCCGAGTGAAACCTACTTACCCCAATCCAAATCGTGGAAATCACCTCAAATATTTCCTAGAATCGAGCTCTCTCACTCAAAATGTTATATAACGACCAAACCCTCGAAACAGAGATGTTAAATAGTCTGCCCAAGCTTACCCTTCATGATCGCGGACCCATCCTCGCGATCACGAAGAACAAACTTCCACCTCCTCCGAATGATTCTATGTGAATATGAGACCATGGTCGTGAACGCAAAGCACAAAACACTCCTAAACTACGCGAACGCGGCAACAACATCGCGGTCGCGGAGGCTTACCACCTGACACCCCAGATGAACTAACCCTTGAAAGATACGAGCAGTAATGCAAGTAAGGATAGTCATAATATCAGTTAAAGCCTCAAACAATTACCAAATATCAAATTAGAGATAAAATAAGTTTTAAATAAATTTCAAAATTTTAAGTTGGGAAATCTTTGGTACCGGTATACCACTATTCAAAATTTCGGTTACGATTTCCAACACAGTCACCACCATGTGTGCGGCATGGTGTCCGATCACGACCCGATTGGCTAGGCCGTCTTATGTGAGACATAAACCAAATCACAATTTCAATTACAATTTTTAACACAGTCACCGCCATATGTGCGTCATAGCGTCCGATCACGACCCGTAACTCAAAATGTGGTATAGTGACCAAACCCTTGAAATAAAGATGTTAAATAGTCTGCCCAGGCATACCCTTCACGATCGCGACCATATCCTTGTGATCGCGAAGAACAAACTTCCCGGTCCTCCAAAAGACTCTACGCGAACGCGAGCCCATGATTGGAAACACAAAGCCCAACACACTCTTGAACTACACGAACACGGAAACAACATTGCGGTCGCGAAGGCTTACTGTCTGACACCTAAGATTAACTCACCCTTCTACGCAAATGCGACCATCCACTCGTGATCACAATGACCACTATCATCCAACGCTTTGCAAATGCATCACCACTTCACAAACTCGCAGTACATTCCGTCTGCCATCAAGAACACTCTACGTGTTTGCGACTTACTCCTCGTGATCGTTGTAATTACCCGGCCTGCCATTTTAAGTATTTTTGCTCCAATCCCCTATTTATTTTCTCCTCTATGTTTTATTATGGTAATGTGACTTTCTGGGGGTGTTTGGTTTATGTTCGGGTGAGTTTCAGAGTGAAATGGGACACTTAGTCCCTAAGTTAGAAGTTTAAGTTGAAGGAGTTAACCGTAGTTTTAATTTTGTTTAGACGACTCTTGAATAGTGTTCTGATTGTTCCAATAGCTCCAAATGGTGATTTTGAACTTAGTAGCATGTCTGGATAGTGATTTGGAGGTCCGAATGTTGTTTCAGCTTGAATTGGCAAAAGTTAGAAAGTTGAAGGTTTGGAATGTTGAGAAGTATGATTGAGAGTTGACTTTATAGATATTGGGGTCAGATTCCAATTATGGAAATTGGAATAGGTCCGCTATGTCATTTATGAATTGTGTGCAAAATTTGAGGTCAATCGGAGTTGTTTTGGTATGAATCGACATTACTTTTGGAAGTCGGATGTTCATAGTTTCAATAGGCTTGAATTTGGCTACGATTCGTAGAATTGATGTTATTTAATGTGATTTTTCGCCTCAGGTAGTGTAAGTACCCGTTAAAATTTACTAATGATTTAAGATTTTAAGGTGTGCCAACAGTATTTGGGAATAACGTGTTCGAGTATCAAAGGAGACCCATGGGACAGAACCACATCATTCTGAAATGAAAATAGGTGTTTAAGATGTGTTGGAACATAATAAGGAGTTTTGTGAATTGCAAGAATTTGTGTGAAACAAGTTGGATACATTACGTAGAAAGGATGTCTCAATTTGCACAACATCCTACTTCAAACGCATGCTGCTACCAAACTATAAAGACACAGGGGGTGATCTACCTAACAAATTAAAGCTCTATGAGTCTAGTTGCCAATGCATCAAACCGTTCGTCATTTGGATATGAATACATAAAGTTATGGCCAATGTACTGGAACTATGTCATATATGTGGCCAGATGCGCGGCCGCGCATATTTGGGAGTTTCTGCCTTGTGTGCGCGGCCACTTGCCTAGGTGCGCGGCCGCACACATAGTAGCCCATTAAATAATCCCATGGCTGGGTAGAGAGAGGGGTTAAGTCATTTTGAGCTAAAACCCGATATTTTGAGAGTGAGAGAGTGCCCTATAGTCGGAGAGTGATCTTCAACAAATTTTTCTTCAATTCTTGCATAAATCTTTGAAGATTAACAAGGAAAATTCACTAGGTCTTCATCCTAGAGGTAAGAGTCTACACCCTAGCACTAAATTTCGAAATTTATATAAAAACGGGTAATTACGAAGACAATTCTTGGGTATGGGAGTTGTTTATTTTGCATGCATGTGTTATCAAAGGGTTTAGGAAGATCGTGAGCTAAAAATGGTAAAGAATGGGTTGTGGGATGATGGAATCCTCCATAAAAGGACCTAGAAACCTTAATGCACACTTAGTGTTTGATAAAATGCTCAAATGAGCTAGAACCATGATCATCTTCCTAATTTTGGTTCAACTTGTTATATTTCTAAAATAGATTGAAGTAGCTAAGAATTCTGGAACATTTTAGAGTTTAAGGAAGCTCAATTGAGGTATGTTAGCTAAACTCTTCTCTTAGAATTGAATCCCACGGTGTTCGTGTAATTTGTGTAAGTCCCGAATTGATCATTATAAAATTGGCCATTACGAATATGCTTGTGTTGAAAGATATATGTTCAATATGAATTCCAAATGTTTTTATCATGTTATCTTATCATTTGAGGATGTGTTCAAAGTATGGGATGTGTGTTGAAAATGTTAAGACATAAAGTCAAGTTCGAATGAAGGTTTTTATGCCAAATTGTGTGAAAAGTCTCTATGTGCCTAAGATTCTTAGTTGCTCCCTTGAGTATTTAAAGTCTTGATTTGAAAAGCCTTGTTGTTGTTGATGACGATGATGACGTTTTAAAGTGGAAAAAGAATTTGAATTATTAAATACGGCCAAGTGCCAAGAATAAGTTTATAATTGTGGCCACTAGTGCCAATGAAATGAAAAGATGTGAAAGAAGTATGAAATGAAATGACTGGTATAAAAAGGATGATGTCTCGAATGAGACGGCCTAGCCGATTGGGTCATGATCGGACGCCATACCGCAGGCATGGTTGTGATTGTATTGGAAATTGTAATTGAAATTGTGATTTCGGTTGATGTCTCTAATGAGATGGCCTAGCCGATCGGGTCGTGATCGGACTCTGTGCTAAAGGTACAGTGGTATTGGTATTGAGAGTGATTGTGGTTGATGTCTCTATTGAGATGGCCTAGCCGATCGGTCGTGATCGGACTCCGTGCTAAAAGTACGATGGTATTAGTTTTGTAAATAATGGTATTGTGAATGATGATGCATCAGTAGTAAGGATCTCCAACTTCAAAATATGGAAATTTACTTGAAAATTAATGTGGTTCTAACTTGATGTTTTGGTATTGTTCAAGGCTTCCATTGATTTTATGATTTTTCCTCCTCGTAATATTATTCATTTTATTGAGAAGGTGTTTAGTTATACATACTAGTACTATTCGACGGTACTAACGTCTCTTTTGCCGGGGGCACATCATCATTAATGGATGCAGGTGGTTCCATAGCAGTAGACATTGATCAGTAACAACGATACACCATCTTCCCAGTTGACTTGGTGAGCCCCACTTCATTTCGGGGTCATGTATCTTTTGTTCCTTGTATATTGTGTTTGACGTATAGTCGGGGCCTTGTTGCCGGTATTATCATAGTACTCTTCGTTATCTATAGAGGCTCCGTAGACATAGTGTTGGTTGTATATTGGTGCTGGGAAGGTCAAACAATGTTATGTTATGGTTGTATTACTTGTTCCATTTCAGACTATGAAAATGTGTGTGAAATTTGAAATTTTAAAATGATGAAACTATTGGTAATGAATTGGTATTGTACACATGATCACCTTATTGGCTAATTAATGAAAACATGTAATATCTCCATTTATGTATGAGTTTGGGTAGAAGAAAATCTAACAAGCTTGCTCGGCTGGGTTCACTCGGTTGAGCGCCGGTCGCGCTCCCCGAGTTTGGGGCGTGGAAAACTTTGTAACGGAACCTAAAGTTTTAAAATGTCCTAGGATGTCTCCGAGCCATGTCTAGTAGAGTCCTTCTTATCGGTGTGTTGTTGACCACATCTATAATTAGGAAGCTATATGGGCATTTAGGAATAATACCCTTCTTTCATGTTCAAGATCGTGCGATAAAGCTGATTGTAAGATTGTTCCTTATTTAACTCATGCTTTGCTCTAAATTTCAGTATATGGCACGTAAGAAGAAGGCAAGAACTGGCCAAAGAGCCAATGCCACCCAGGAGTGGCAATTGATTCTATATTTAATGATGCGGGAGAGCACCCAAGGAGTCAGGATATTCCTCCAGTTACTACGCTGCTTGACTCTACTACAACTTAACAGACCGCACTTGTCCCTACACCAACTGAGGGTGCAATGGTCCCTCCAACTGATATACCAGTTCCACCTCCAGTTCTAACTTCCGATTCTTATGTTTCTGATGTTGATCTTATGGGAGCCATACAAATGTTGGCTCTGATACTCGCTTTCCAGACCTAGAGATCAAATGTTGCACCCACTTCTTCCAGTCAGCCAGGGGATTCTGCTAGTTCCAGTGTGAACAAGTTTCTCCAGTTGGATCCTCCAGTGTTCACGGGTACTAACCTAGAGGAGGACCCCCAGGACTTCATTGATGAGATGCACAAAACTCTCCGAGTTATGCGTGCTACTGAGACGGAGGCAATGGAATTGGCTTCCTACTGCCTGAAAGAGGTGGCATATTCTTGGTTTGAACTATGGGAGGAGTCCCGTGAAAAAGGGATCCCTTTGGCAAAGTGGGGTGAGTTTGCCGATGCCTTCATTGATCATTTCTTGCCTACTGAGACTAAGGCAGCCCGTGGTGCTGAGTTTGAGAACCTGAGGCAAGGTAGCCTGAGTGTGTGGGATTACCATATGAGATTCACGTACCTGCCCAAATATGTTATTTACATGTTGCCGACTATGGAGGCTAGACTGCGCTGGTTTGTGCAGGGTCTTAGTCCCTTGGTAATTAATGAGGCCGATACAGCTGCCTTATATTCTGATATGAACTATGGTAAGATGGTGGCATTCACTCAAGCCACAGAGACCCGCAAATGGAAGAACATAATGGAGCGAAAGGGTAGCAATAAGGCCCAGTCTACAGGCAACTTTGGTGGTTTTTCTGGTGGTGGAAAGTCAACAATATTCAAGGGAGGGGCATCAAGGCCATCTCAGTCCTTTGCTCAATCTTCGGCTAGTGCACCACCAGCAGGGCCCAATCAGCAGCAGCAGTGGAGCCGTTTCAGGCCCAATCAGGGCAACATGGGCTCCTATCAGTAATGTCGTTATGGTGGTAGATTCCAGCAGTAGCGGAGGACCCCATGCCGTAGGTGTGGAATGATGCGCATAGGAATATGATACATGGACTTAACCATATGCTACAGATACGGCAAGACTACATGATAACTCTTTAATTTTCGGTAATTAGGTGGCACATGGACAATATCCTTAGTCATCCTTTGGTGACAATTCATATATGCACATGGCAAACATGTAGAAAGGGAAATTTATTTTAGTCGTCCTTACACTTTATTAGTCATGAATTCATGACTTATCACCAGCATATTAGTCATCCTTACAACTTATCTTCAATCCATACCATAATTTCATTTAGGGGAGTTGTAGAAAGGGAAAAGGCAAGAACGAAAAGGTGAGGGGATTTGGGAATTCGTAGGAGACTACATAATGTAATAGCAACGGGATTTGCAATTCTAAGGGAGACCGGTATAAACTTTCTCAAGAATATCATACGGATTTTCCTTACTTCAATATCGTCGTTACGTGTTTCGTCGGGATTGACGTGTGTTAGATAGATTGTCAAGAGAATCGACTCAGGTATGTTAAGGATATCCCTTCTTTCCTTTTGGCATAATCCAAATGATACAAACGAAACAAGTAAAATTCGCAACATTCATAAATGACTCTATTCATAGAAATACTAGGGGTGTCTATATTCTTAATTCCCCATGTGTCTTATTATTATATATTTTGTTCATGGGTCTCAGAGAAACATGTAGTTGATAAAGTTATCCGAAAGGCATATTTATCTTATGACATTCCGAGAAATCTTATTAACGCACTTCTTATGCATTTCATGCATTTATACATGTACATTGACCCATGACCAGATGGATTTATATACGTGTATATTATATGTATATGGGGTATGGAAGAATGTTATGGCGTTATATACTTACCACCACCTGATCAGTTGGTATACGTTGATGATTTACCCATAGTGGCCGAGATGATATTATGGGATGCTCTCAGAGGCTTGATGATGTTATGAACGCATATACCTATGCATGGTATGACATTTATATGCACATGCATGACATTATTAATATGAAATGATTCACAGAGCTATTAAGACTTACATGTTTAGTCTTTTACTCCATATTTCTCTATGTCTTTTATTTACTGTTTTTTATTCCTTAGATACTCGGTACATTATTTGTACTGACATCCCTTTTGTCTGGGGATGCTGTGTTTCATGCCCGCAGGTCCCGATAGATACGTTGAGAGTCCTCCAAGTAGGATATCAGCTCCGCAGAAGATGTTGGTGGGCTCCATTTGCTCTGGAGTTGCTTATTTCGTCAGTATGATTTGAACATGTATAGATTAGTATGGCGGGGCCCTATCCCGACCATTATAATATTTATGTACTCTTAGAGGCTTGTAGACAGATGTCATGTATACGGATACTTGTATGGCCTTGTCGTCCTATGTTTTGAGTATATTAAGGATCATGCCGGCCTTATAGGCCCGTACGTCATATGTATAAGTCGGTATAGCAGGTTGGGTCACCCTATATTGAGTATTCCCTCATGCTTTATTCTAGTCATCTCATAACATCCTTTCTGGTTCATTTACCTATAATAGTATGATACGAAAAGATATGTTACGTTGGTACTGGGTTGAGTAAGGTACCGGGTGCCCGTCGCGGCCCATTAGTTTGGTTCGTGACAATAAGTGTTTGGGGATGGACTCTACACCTCATTCTAAGATGAATGATCCTAAATGGGGGAGAATGTAAGGTCCCGTAAAAATTCCCTAATGATTTAAGATTTTAAAGTGCACCAACGTTATTTGGGAATAACGTATATGAGTATTAAAGAAGACCTATGGGATAGAGCCACATTATTGTGAATTGATAATGTATGTTTAAGGTGTGTTGGAACATACTATGGAGTTTTGGGAATGCCAAGAACTTGTGTGGAACAAGTGGGATACATTAAGTGGAAAGGATGTTTTAATTGGCACAAGACCCAACTTCAAATGAATAGCACTCCCTCAATATAATGACTTAGGTGGTGATCGACCTATCGAATTAAATCCCTTTGAGTCTAGTTTCCAACGCAACACACCGTTCATCATTTGGATAGTTCTACAGAAAGGTATGGCCATTTTACTGGACCTATGTCATATGCGTGCCCAGATGCGCAGCCGCGCATATTTGGGAGTTTCTGCCTTGTTTGTGCGGCTAGAAGCACGACCACTTGCCCAGGTGCGCGGTCGTGCATGTATGAGCCCATTAAATAACCCCAAGGCTGGGTAGAGAGAGTGGTTAAGTCATTTCTTGAGCTAAAACCTGATATTTTAGAGAGAAGTGAGAGTGTTCTAGAGAGAGTAAGTAGATGAAGTGTTTTGTTCATCAAGATCTTGTTCAAGCCTTGAAATCGAACAAGGAAATCTCACAAGATCTTCACTCAAGAGGTATGATTCAAACCCCTAGTCTTCAATTTCGAGTTTTGGGTAAAAGATGGGTGATTGGGAGTATGATTATTGGGTGTAAGAGTATTAATTATACATGCTTGTACCAATAAGGTTTGTGGAAAGATTGTTGAGCTAAAATAAGTAAAGATTGGGTTGAGGAGTGAAGGAAATCTTGTAGAAGAACCTTGTAGCCAAATTTGCACACCTAGTGTTTGATAAAATGTTCAAATGAGCTGAAACCATGAATATCTTCCTAATTTGTGTTCAATTTTGTTATGTCTCAAAATAGATTGGGATTGCTAGATGTCACGCCCCGAAACTGGGGAGCGCGATCGGCGCTCAACCGAGTAAACCCGGACGAGCAAGCCTATTAGATTTCCTTCTACCTAGACTCATCCATAAATAAATAGGATACATATTTTCGTTAATCAGACAATAAGATGATCATGTCTGCAGTACCAATTTCTTACCATAAATTACTTCATTTTAAGGTCTCAAAACACACACACACCTTCATGGTTCAAAGTTGAACAAGTGATTTAATCACAACACAACTTGTTTATCATTCCCAACACCCATATAAAACCCACACTTAGTCCACTGAGCCTCTATAAATACCAAATAATACAATGATAGTGTCGGCAACAAGGCTCCGGCTATACCTCAAAACACGATAACACATACTAAACAAATGATACACAACCCCGGAATGAGATGGGGCTTACCAAGACAGCTGGGAATAACAAGCACTGCAATCACCGGTCAGTATCCTCTGCTGTGGAACCACCTACATCAATTAATAATGCAGCGCCCCGGCAAAAGGGACATTAATACATGTCAAATAGTACTAGTATGCAAACCAAACACCAATTTAAGAACTCGGAAATACAGTATGAATATGATGAATCAAGGCGACAATAGAATAGCATAGATACCCATTTAAACCAAATCAAGCTAATCAAGTGCTATCATTAACATTTATAGAATTTATGATGAGATTCTCTATAACCATTTTCACACAAAGCGGCCCCGCCGACTCACCCCAATGTATGCGTTGATACCTAATTTTTCTCTCATAATTTCAAATATATATATATATATATATATATATATATATATATATATATATATATACTTTAAAAATAGTACGTATGCATCATCATTTAGTTTATAAGCATATACAAGCATTTTTTATAAATTTATTTTTCTTTCATTATTTTTATAGGCTTTAAATCAATTTATTTATGCATTTTTTATTATATAAATATCTCATAAACCCTCCAAATTATTTTTAAGATGACTTAATCATCTAAACTTATCATTTATACCAATATGAGGTTTTAAATATTTTCAGGACATTTCTTATAATTACATTTCCATTTTTCAGGGCTAAATTGCACATTTTGCAATAATAGCCCATATATATGTATAATTACATTATTTATGCAGAAAATAACTTTTTATATTTTTAAAATTTTAAATAATTGTTTTTAATCATTTTCATGCACCAATGATATTTTTGTTATTTATTTATTATGTTTTTATAAATTATTTATTTGTTACAATTGGGTATTTAAAATTTAGCCCTAAATTCCTTCAAATTTCGGAACTAACTACCCAAACATAGCCCAACTACCCCTGGCCCAAGACCAATTAACCCAACCCCATACCCGGTCACGACCCGTTCAACCACCCGACCCAAAACCCTTTTAAATCGTGGTCGTTGATCTCTGAGATCAACGGCCCATATTACACCCTCTCTTTTAAATTATACCCAAACCCCCTAACCCTAAATCATTCCTCACCGCCCGCCGCCCTTGAATCCTCTCATCTCTCATCTCTCAAACCATAGCCGTCTTCCCCAAATTTTCTCTCCTAATACCCAATATCATCCCTTTTCACATTTTATCGCATTCTTCCTTTACCATTCCATAATTACTAGAACTACTTAATTCTGACTTAATGCCACATCACTCCATATTCCCCCTTTTAGGGGAGTACTAAGATTTAGTGCTACGATTACCTACCTATAGATGTTTTACCTCTTCATCTTTGGCCTCCTTTAACATCATCGATGACCCTTACTCGCCTTGCGGTAATCCTTCTGTACCAAGGATAACAAAATCCCTTACTCGCAATGGTGACACTTAGTGCAACTGGCACATACAACCTTTTAAGCTTAACTTTGCTCACATTGCTTGCTTTAGGGAGGCGTCTTCCTGAGTGACCATTCTCTGAATTTCTCATGAATCTTCTTCCATTGTCCATTCTATTATCGTCGGAATGAAATCTGAAATTCTCATGATGCTGACTATTATCCAATCACTCAGTCCCTAGTTCATGTTTAATTTATCTTGTTCATCAGTCCATGCTGATTTCTTATAATTCTGGGGTCTAATATTTCCTTTTTGGTAATCACGTTGGAGTCACGAACTTATTTCTTGAAATGAGGATATGACTTTATGGCCTGTACTCTTTTGTTATCTCAGGGACTGTCACCTATCATCCTTTCCTTCACTTGACTATAGACTCTGTAATACTGTCATCTTTTTGATCTACCATTATCATCCATGAATCACATTCTTTTGCTTTTAGCTCCCCTTTACTCCATCCATTGGCTCTTGGGGTTGCTTAACATTCTCGCTCTACTAGGGGATGCGAGCCACACTAAGGTAATATTTATCCCTTCCATGCTTTCAGTGCCTATCTTCTGAATTGTTTTGATCATGGTACTATACACATCTAATTGTAATATTCTAGAGTACACCATCTGGGTGCCTCACAAGGAGATCTATTAGCACCTTTGTAATATCCTTCGAAAATGTCAACTAACACAAACAATCAATTCACCATTTTGGGTTACTCTAACCCTAGCCGGATCCTGATATCCTGTCCTTTTCTTAAACTACACCTGTTAGCCCCCAATAGGGTATAACTGAAATGGGTGTGGCCAAATTATACATACCTCTGTTATTGTTGAAGGTAACTCAAAAGGCTTACATTCATGTGCCTGAATTCTAAATACTGATAATCTTAATTAACTGGGCGCCTCATACCCTTCTTCATCTTGCTTCTTTTACTTGTTGAAACTTGTATCTATGTTCTGAATCTCTCACTGCCTTTCACCATAGGGGTGGATAGATATTTCTACCTTAAGGCTCCTCATCAAAAGGCTTACACGTCTTAGTACACACATGATCTACTGAAGACCTTACATTTACTCATCATAAGCATTATGCAAAATCGAGTCCCTCTCACTTAACTCTTTCACAGCCACATGCAATCTCTTACCAACCGTCTTTCTAGATGTAGGCATCGTCGTATTATGAATAAGATAGAGTTTAGGAAATTGAGTTCTTACAACTGAGCTCTACCACATGATCTAGAGTAAGAAGAAAGAGTGACAGTCCTAAATGCCCTGTAGCCTCCTGCTTATAAGTGTGGTGCACAACACACCCATAAACAAGACTCTACTAGACACGGCTTGTAGACTCCCTAGGACAGAACTGCTCTGATACCACTTTTGTCACGACCCAAACTGATGGGCCGCGACAGGCACCTAGTACCTTACTCAATAGAGTACCAACATAACATATATTTCGTATCATTCCATCATAGGTAAATGAACTGTAGTAAAGCATGAAGGAATAAAATTATACATATCACATACTGGCCTATAAGACCAAAACGATCACTCATACACTGAACATAGGCCGATAAGGCCATACAGTCTTTCATATACATGACATCTGCCTACAAGCCTCTAAAAATACATAATTGTCATAAAGGTCGGGACAGAGCCCCGCCATACTAAACAATACACATCTAAATCATACTGACCAAACAAGCAACTCCGGGGCAAATGGAGTGCACCAATATTTTCCGTTGAGCTGATCGCCTACTTGGAGGACTCTCGACCTGTCTATCGAGACCTGCGGGCATGAAACACAATGTCCCCAGGAAAAAGGGACGTCAGTACAAATAATGTATCGAGCATGTAAGGAATGAAAATCAGTAAATAATAGACATGAGAGAAACATGGAGTAAAAGACTCGACATATAAGTCTGCATAGCTTTGTGAATCATTTAATTTTTACCATGTCATGCATATTCGTATAAATGTCATACCATGCATAGGTATATGCATTCCTAACATCATCGAGCCTCTGAGGGCATCCCATCATATCATCTCAGCCACTGTGGGCAAATCATCAACGTATACTAGCTGATCAGGTGGTGGTGTGTATATAATGCCGTAAGCTTTTCCCATATCACATATATATATATATATATATATATATATATATATATATATATATATATATACACATATACGTGTATATAATGCCGTCTGGTGATGGGTCAATTTACATGTATAAATGAATGCAATGCATGAGAAATACGTCAATAAAATCTCTCGAAATGTCAAAAGACAACTATGCCTCTAATTAAACAAGCGATGCCAGATACAACTCACAACACCCGATGGCAATCGGCACGTACTTAGCTTAGCCCCATGCGTACGGCACCTTACGGCGCTACTTGCACGAGGCCTCGCCATTCCGTTGCCAAAAGCCATCAGACGCCACGATCAATGTCACCTCTCGATGTTGCCCACAACAACCGAAGGCAATCGGAACGTACTGAGTTTAGCTACATGCGTGCGGCTCCTTGCGGCGCTACTTGCACTAGGCCTCGCCATTCCGTTGCCAAAAGCCATCAGACTCCATGAGCAATGTCGCCTACTGATGTTGCCCGCAACAACCGATGGCAATCGGCACGTACATATCTTAGCCCCATGCGTACGGCACCTTGCGACGCTACTTGCACGAGGCCTCGCCGTTCCGTTGCCAAAAACCATTAGCCACCACGAGCGATGTCGCCTCCCGATGTTGCCCGCAACAACCGATGGCAATCGGTACGTACTTAGCTTAGCCACATGCAAATGGCACCTTGCGGCGCTACTTGCACCAGGACTAGCCGTTCCATTGCCAAAAGCCATCAGCCGCCACGAGCGATGCCAGACACAACTCATAACACTTGATGGCAATCGGCACGTACTTAGATTAGCCCCATGCGCATGACACCTTGCGGTGCTAGTTGTACGAGGCCTCGCCGTTCTGTTGCCAAAAACCATCTGCCGCCACGAGCGATGTCTCTTCCCGATGTTGCCCACAGCAACCGATGGCAATCGAAACGTACTGAGTTTAGCCTCATGTTTGCGGCGCTACTTGCAAGAGGCCTCGCCATTCCGTTGCCAAAAGCCATCAGCCTCCATGAGCTATGTTGCCTCCCGATGTTGTCCGCAATAACCGATGGCAATCGGCACGTACTTAGCTTAGCCACATGCGCATGGCACCTTGTGGCGCTACTTGCATGCGGACTAGACGTTCCGTTGCCAAAAACCATCATCCGCCACGAGCGATGCCGGACATAACTCATAACAATCGATGGCAATCGGCACCTACTTAGATTTGCCCCATGCGCATAACACTTTGCGGTGCTACTTGCATGAGGCCTCGCCGTTCCGTTTCCAAAAACCATCAGCCGCCACGAGCGATGTCTCCTCCCGATGTTGCCCACAGCAACCAATGGCAATCGAAACATACTGAGTTTAGCCTCATGTTTGCGGCGCTACTTGCACGAGGCCTCACCATTCCGTTGCCAAAACCCATCAGCCGCTACGAGCTATGTTGCCTCCCGATGTTGCCTGCAAGAACCGATGGCAATCGGAACGTACTGAGTTTAGCCCCATGCGCACGTCACCTTGTGCCGCTACTTGAACGAGGCCTCGCCGTTCCGTTGCAAAAAGCCATCAGCCTCCACGAGCGATGTTGCTTCCCGGTGTTGCCCGCAATAACCGATGGCAATCCGCATGTACTTAGCTTAGCCACATGCGCATGGCACCTTGCGGCACTACTTGCATGCGGACTAGCCGTTCCTTTGCCAAAAACCATCATCCACCACGAGCGATGCCGGACACAACTCATAACAATCGATGGCAACCGGCACCTACTTAGATTAGCCCCATGCACATGACACTTTACGGTGCTACTTGCATGAGGCCTCGCCGTTCCGTTGCCAAAAACCATCAGCCGCCACGAGCGATGTCTCCTCCCGATGTTGCCCACAGCAACCGATGGCAATCGAAACGTACTGAGTTTAAGCTCATGTTTGCGGCGCTACTTGAACGAGGCCTCACCATTCCGTTGCCAAAAGCCATCAGTTGCCATGAGCTATGTTGCCTCCCGATGTTGCCCGCAAGAACCTATGGCAATCGAAACCTACTGAGTTTAGCCCATATGCGCACATAACCTTGCGCCGCTACTTGCACGTGGCCTCGCCGTTTCATTGCCAAAAGCCATCAGATGCCACAAGCGATGCCAGATACAACTCACAACACCCGATGGCAATCAGCACGTACTTAGCTTAGCCCCATGCGTACGGCACCTTACGGCGCTACTTGCACAAGGCCTCGCCTTTCCGTTGCCAAAAGCCATCAGACGCCACGAGCAATGTTGCCTCCCGATGTTGCCCACAACAACCGAAGGCAATTGGAACGTACTGAGTTTAGCTACATGCGCACGGCTCCTTGCGGCGCTACTTGCACGAGGCCTCGCCATTCCGTTGCCAAAAGCCATCAGACTCCACGAGCAATGTCGCCTACTGATGTTGCCCGCAACAACCGACGGCAATCGGCACGTACATATCTTAGCCCCATGCGTACGGCACCTTGCGGCGCTACTTGCACGAGGCCTCGCCATTCCGTTGCCAAAAACCATTAGCCGCCACGAGCGATGTCGCCTCCCGATGTTGCCCGCAACAACCGATGGCAATCGGTACGTACTTAGCTTAGCCACATGCACATGGCACCTTGCGGCGCTACTTGCACGAGGACTAGCTGTTCCGTTGCCAAAAGCCATCAGCCGCCACGAGCGATGCCAGACACAACTCATAACAACTGATGGCAATCGGCACGTACTTAGATTAGCCCCATGCGCATGACACCTTGCGGTGCTAGTTGCACGAGGCCTCGCCGTTCTGTTGCCAAAAACCATCAGCCGCCATGAGCGATGTCTCCTCCCGATGTTGCCCACAGCAACCGATGGAAATCGAAACGTACTGAGTTTAGGCTCATGTTTGCGGCGCTACTTGATCAAGGCCTCACCATTCCGTTGCCAAAAGCCATCAGTTGGCACGAGCTATGTTGCCTCCCGATGTTGCCCGCAAGAACCGATGGCAATCGGAACCTACTGAGTTTAGCCCATATGCGCACATAACCTTGCGCCGCTACTTGCACGAGGCCTCGCCGTTCCGTTGCCAAAAGCCATCAGATGCCACGAGCAATGCCAGATACAACTCACAACAACTGAAGGCAATCGACACGTACTTAGCTTAGCCCCATGCGTACAGCACCTTGCGGCGCTACTTGCACGGGCCTCGCCATTCCGTTTCCTAAAGCCATCAGTCGCCACGAGTGATGTTGCCTCCCGATGTTGCCTGCAACAACCGATGGCAATCGGCACGTACTTAGCTTAGCCACATGCGCATGGCACCTTGCGGTGCTACTTGCACGAGGACTAGCCGTTCTGTTGCCAAAAGTAATCAGCCGCCACGAGCGATGCCAGGCACAACTCATAACAACTGATAGCAATCGGCACGTACTTAGCTTAGCCCCATGCGCATGACACCTTGCGGTGCTACTTGCACGAGGCCTTGCCGTTCCGTTACCAAAAAGCCATCAGCCGCCGCGAGCGATGTCACCTCCCGATGTTGCCCGCAAGAACCAATGGCAATCGGCACGTACTTAGCTTAGCCGTATGCGCACGGCACCTTGCGGCGCTACTTGCACAAGGCCTCGCTGTTCCGTTGCTCAAAGCCATCGGCTGCCACAAGCGATGCCAGATACAACTCACAACACCCGATGGCAATCGGCACGTACTTAGCTTAGCCCCATGCGTACGGCACCTTACGGCGCTACTTGCACAAGGCCTCGCCTTTCCGTTGCCAAAAGCCATCAGACGCCACGAGCAATGTCGCCTCCCGATGTTGCCCACAACAACCGAAGTCAATCGGAACGTACTGAGTTTAGCTACATGCGCACGGCTCCTTGCGGCGCTACTTGCACGAGGCCTTGCCATTCCGTTGCCAAAAGCCATCAGACTCCACGAGCAATGTCGCCTACTGATGTTGCCCGCAACAACCGACGGCAATCGGCACGTATATATCTTAGCCCCATGCGTACGGCACCTTGCGGCGCTACTTGCACGAGGCCTCGCCATTCCGTTGCCAAAAACCATTATCCACCACGAGCGATGTCGCCTCCCGATGTTGCCCGCAACAACCGATGGCAATCGGTACGTACTTAGCATAGCCATATGCGCACGTCACCTTGCGGCGCTACTTGCACGAGGACTAGCCGTTCCGTTGCCAAAAGCCATCAGCCGCCACGAGCGATGCCAGACACAACTCATAACAACCGATGGCAATCGGCAGGTACTTAGATTAGCCCCATGCGCATGACACCTTGCGGTGCTAGTTGCACGAGGCCTCGCCGTTCTGTTGCCAAAAACCATCTGCCGCCACGAGCGATGTCTCTTCCCGATGTTGCCCACATCAACCGATGGCAATCGAAACGTACTGAGTTTAGCCTCATGTTTGCGGCGCTACTTGCACGAGGCCTCGCCATTCCGTTGCCAAAAGCCATCAGCCTCCACGAGCTATGTTGCCTCCCGATGTTGCCCGCAATAACCGATGGCAATCGGCACGTACTTAGCTTAGCCACATGCGTATGGCACCTTGCGGTGCTACTTGCATGCGGACTAGCCGTTCCGTTGCCAAAAACCATCAGCTGCCACGAGCGATGCCGGACATAACTCATAACAATCGATGGCAATCGACTCCTACTTAGATTTGCCCCATGCGCATAACACTTTGCAGTGCTACTTGCATGAGTCCTCGCAGTTCCGTTGCCAAAAACCTTCAGCCGCCACGAGCGATGTCTCCTCCCGATGTTGCCCATAGCACCCAATGGCAATCGAAACATACCGAGTTTAGCCTCATGTTTGCGGCGCTACTTGCACGAGGCCTCACCATGCCGTTGCCAAAAGCCATCAGCCGCCACGAGCTATGTTGCCTCCCGATGTTGCCCGCAAGAACCGATGGCAATAGGAACGTACTGAGTTTAGCCCCATGCGCACGTCACCTTGCGCCGCTACTTGAACGAGGCCTCGCCGTTCCGTTGCAAAAAGCCATCAGCCTCCACGAGCGATGTCGCTTCCCGGTGTTGCCCGCAATAACCGATGGCAATCGGCACGTACTTAGCTTAGCCACATGCGCATGGCACCTTGCGGCACTACTTGCATGCGGACTAGCCGTTCCGTTGCCAAAAACCATCAGCCGCCACGAGCGATGCCGGACACAACTCATAACAATCGATGGCAATCGGCACCTACTTAGATTAGCCCCATGCGCATGACACTTTGCGGTGCTACTTGCACGAGTCCTCGCCGTTCCGTTGCCAAAAACCATTAGCCGCCATGAGCGATGTCGCCTCACTATGTTGCCCGCAACAACCGATGGCAATCGGTACGTACTTAGCTTAGCCACATGCACATGGCACTTTGCGGCGCTACTTGCACGAGGACTAGCCGTTCCGTTGCCAAAAGCCATCAGCCGCCACGAGCGATGCCAGACACAACTCATAACAACCGATGGCAATCAGCATGTACTTAGCTTAGCCCCATGCGCATGACACCTTGCGGTGCTAGTTGCACGAGGCCTCACCGTTCTATTGCCAAAAACCATCTGCCGCCATGAGCGATGTCACCTCCCGATGTTGCCCACAGCAACCGATGGCAATCAAAACGTACTGAGTTTAGCCTCATGTTTGCGGTGCTACTTGCACGAGGCCTCACCATTCCGTTGCCAAAAGCCATCAGCCGCCACGAGCTATGTTGCCTCCCGATGTTGCCCGCAAGAACCAATGGCAATCGGAACGTACTGAGTTTAGCCCCATGCGCACGTTACCTTGCGCCGCTACTTGCACGAGTCCTCGCCATTCCGTTGCCAAAAGCCATCAGATGCCACGAGCGATGCCAGATACAACTAACAACAACTGAAGACAATCGGCACGTACTTAGCTTAGCCCCATGCGTACGGCACCTTGCGGCGCTACTTGCACGAGGCCTCGCCATTCTGTTTCCTAAAGCCATCAGTCGCCAGGAGCAATGTTGCCTCCCGATGTTGCCTGCAAGAACCGATGGCAATCGGCACGTACTTAGCTTAGCCACATGCGCATGGCAGATTGCGGCGCTACTTGCACGCGGACTAGCCGTTCCGTTGCCAAAAACCATCAGCCGCCACGAGCGATGCCGGACATTACTCATAACAATCGATGGCAATCGGCACCTACTTAGATTTGCCCCATGCGCATAACACTTTGCGGTGCTACTTGCATGAGGCCTCGCCGTTCCGTTGCCAAAAACCATCAGCCGCCACGAGCGATGTCTCCTCCCGATGTTGCCCACAGCAACCAATGGCAATTGAAATGTACCGAGTTTAGCCTCATGTTTGCGGCGCTACTTGCACGAGGCCTCACCATTCCGTTGCCAAAAGCCATCAGCGGCCACGAGCTATGTTGCCTCCCGATGTTGCCCGCGAGAACCGATGGCAATCGGAACGTACTGAGTTTAGCCCTATGCGCACGTCACCTTGTGCCGCTACTTAAACGAGGCCTCGCCGTTCCGTTGCAAAAAGCCATCAGCCTCCACGAGCGATGTCGCTTCCCGGTGTTGCCCGCAATAACCGATGGCAATCGGCACGTACTTAGCTTAGCCACATGCGCATGGCACCTTGCGGCACTACTTGCATGCGGACTAGCCGTTCCGTTGCCAAAAACCATCATCCAACACGAGCGATGCCGGACACAACTCATAACAATCGATGGCAATCGGCCCCGACTTAGGTTAGCCCCATGCACATGACACTTTGCGGTGCTACTTGCATGAGGCCTCGCCGTTCCGTTGCCAAAAACCATCAGCCGCCACGAGCGATGTCTCCTCCCATTGTTGCCCACAGCAACCGATGGCAATCGAAACGTACTGAGTTTAGGCTCATGTTTTCGGCGCTACTTGAACAAGGCCTCACCATTCCGTTGCCAAAAGCCATCAGTTGCCACGAGCTATGTTGCCTCCCGATGTTGCCCGCAAGAAGCGATGGCAATTGGAACGCACTGAGTTTAGCCCATATGCGCACGTCACCTTGTGCCGCTACTTGCACGAGGCCTCGCCGTTCCGTTGCCAAAAGCCATCAGATGCCACGAGCCATGCCAGATACAACTCACAACAACTGAAGGCAATCGGCACGTACTTAGCTTAGCCCCATGCGTACAGCACCTTGCGGCGCTACTTGCACGGGCCTCGCCATTCCGTTTCCTAAAGCCATCAGTCGCCACGAGCGATGTTGCCTCCCGATGTTGCCTGCAACAACCGATGGCAATCGGCACGTACTTAGCTTAGCCACATGCGCATGGCACCTTGCGGCGCTACTTGCACGAGGACTAGCCGTTCTGTTGCCAAAAGCCATCAGCCGCCACGAGCGATGCCAGGCACAACTCATAACAACTGATGGCAATCGGCACGTACTTAGCTTAGCCCCATGCGCATGACACCTTGCGGTGCTACTTGCACGAGGCCTTGCCGTTCCGTTACCAAAAATCCATCAGCCGCCACTAGCGAAGTCGCCACCCGATGTTGCCCGCAAGAACCGATGGCAATCGGCACGTACTTAGCTTAGCCGTATGCGCACGGCACCTTGCGGCGCTACTTGCACAAGGCCTCGCCGTTCCGTTGCTAAAAGCCATCGGCTGCCACAAGCGATGCCAAATACAACTCACAACACCCGATGGCAATCGGCACGTACTTAGCTTAGCCTCATGCGTACGGCACCTTACGGTGCTACTTGCACGAGGCCTCGCCATTCCGTTGCCAAAAGCCATCAGACGCCACGAGCAATGTCGCCTCGCGATGTTGCCAACAACAACCGAAGGCAATTAGAACGTACTGAGTATAGCTACATGTGCACGGCTCCTTTCGGCGCTACTTGCACGAGGCCTCGCCATTCCGTTGCCAAAAGCCATCAGACTCCACGAGCAATGTCGCCTCCCGATGTTGCCCGCAACAACCGATGGCAATCGGCACGTAAATATCTTATCCCCATGCGTACGACACCTTGCGGCGCTACTTGCACGAGGCCTCGCCGTTCCGTTGCCAAAAACCATTAGCCGCCACGAGCGATGTCGCCTCTCGATGTTTCCCGCAACAACCGATGGCAATCGGTACGTACTTAGCTTAGCCACATGCACATGGCACCTTGCGGCGCTACTTGCATGAGGACTAGCCGTTCTGTTGCCAAAAGCCATCAACCGCCACGAGCGATGCCAGACACAACTCATAACAACTGATGGCAATCGGCACGTACTTAGCTTAGCCCCATGCGCATGACACCTTGCACGTACTTAGCTTAGCCCCAGGCGTACAGCACCTTGCAGCGCTACTTGCACGGGCCTCGCCATTCCGTTTCCTAAAGCCATCAGTCGCCACGAGCGATGTTGCCTCCCGATGTTGCCTGCAACAACCGATGGCAATCGGCACGTACTTAGCTTAGCCACATGCGCATGGCACCTTGCGGCGCTACTTGCACGAGGACTAGCCGTTCTGCTGCCAAAAGCCTTCAGCCGCCACGAGCGATGCCAGACACAACTCATAACAACTGATGGCAATCGGCACGTACTTAGCTTAGCCCCATGCGCATGACACCTTGCGGGGCTACTTGCTCGAGGCCTTGCCGTTCCGTTGCCAAAAGCCATCAGATGCCACGAGCGATGCCAGATACAACTCAGAACAACTGAAGGCAATCGGCACGTACTTAGCTTAGCCCCATGCGTACGGCACCTTGCGGCGCTACTTGCACGAGGCCTCGCCATTCCGTTTCCTAAAGCCATCAGTCGCCACGAGCGATGTTGCCTCCCGATGTTGCCTGCAACAACCGATGGCAATCGGCACGTACTTAGCTTAGCCACATGCGCATGGCACCTTGCGGCGCTACTTGCACGAGGACTAGCCGTTCTGCTGCCAAAAGCCTTCAGCCGCCACGAGCGATGCCAGACACAACTCATAACAACTGATGGCAATCGGCACGTACTTAGCTTAGCCCCATGCGCATGACACCTTGCGGTGCTACTTGCTCGAGGCCTTGCCGTTCCGTTACCAAAAAGCCATCAGTCGCCACGAGCGATGTCGCCTCTCGATGTTGCCCGCAAAAATTGATGGCAATCGGCACGTACTTAGCTTAGCCGTATGCGCACGGCACCTTGCGGTGCTACTTGCACAAGGTCTCGCCGTTCCGTTGCTAAAAGCCATCGGCTGCCACAAGCGATGCCAGATACAACTCACAACACCCGATGGCAATCGGCACGTACTTAGCTTAGCACCATGCGTACGGCACCTTACGGCGCTACTTGAACGAGGCCTCGCTATTCCGTTGCCAAAAGCCATCAGACGCCACGAGCAATGTCGCCTCCTGATGTTGCCCACAACAACCGAAGGCAATCGGAACATACTGAGTTTAGCTACATGCGCACGGTTCCTTGCGGTGCTACTTGCACGAGACCTCGCCATTCCGTTGCCAAAATCCATCAGACTCCACGAGCAATGTCGCCAACTAATGTTGCCCGCAACAACCGATGGCAATCGGCACGTACATATCTTAGCCCCATGCGTACGGCACCTTGCGGCGCTACTTGCACGAGGACTCGCAGTTCCGTTGCAAAAAGCTATCAGCCGCCACGAGCGATGTCTCCTCCCGATGTTGCCCACAGCAACCGATGGCAATCGAAACGTACTGAGTTTAGCCTCATGTTTGCACCGCTACTTGAACGAGGCCTCACCATTCCGTTGCCAAAAGCCATCAGCCGCCACGAGCTATGTTGCCTCCCGATGTTGCCCGCAAGAACCGATGGCAATCAGAATGTATTAAGTTTAGCCCAAATGCGCACGTCACCTTGCGCCGCTAGTTGCACGAGGCCTCGGCGTTCCGTTGCCAAAAGCCATCAGACGCCACGAGCGATGCAAGATACAACTCACAACAACTGAAGGCAATCGGCACGTACTTAGCTTAGCCCCATGCGTACGGCACCTTACGGCGCTACTTGCACGAGGCCTCGCCGTTCTGTTGCCAAAAGCCATCAGACGGCATGAGCAATGTCGCTTCCCGATGTTGCCCACAACAACCGATAGTAATCGGAATGTACTGAGTTTAGCTACATGCGCACGGCTCCTTGAGGCGCTACTTGCACGAGGCCTCGCCATTCCGTTGCCAAAAGCCATGAGACTCCACGAGCGATGCCAGACACAACTCATAACAACTGATGGCAATCGGCACGTACTAAGCTTAGCCCCATGCGCATGACACCTTGCGGTGCTACTTGCACGAGGCCTTGCCGTTCCGTTACCAAAAAGCCATCAGCCGCCATGAGCGATGTCGCCTCCCGATGTTTCCCGCAAGAACCGATGGCAATCGGCACGTACTTAGCTTAGCCGTATGTGCACGGCACCTTGCGGCGCTACTTGCACAAGGCCTCTCCGTTCCATTGCTAAAAGCCTTCGGCTGCCACAAGAGATGCCATATACAACTCACAACAACCGATGGCAATCGGCACGTACTTAGCTTAGCCCCATGCGTACGGCACCTTACGGCGCTACTTGCACGAGGCCTCGCCGTTCCGTTGCCAAAAGCCATCAGACGCCACGAGCAATGTCGCCTCCCGATATTGCCCACAACAACCGATGGCAATCGGAACGTACTGAGTTTAGCTATATGCGCACGGCTCCTTGAGGCGCTACTTGCACGAGGCCTCGCCATTCCGTTGCCAAAAGCCATCAGACTCCACGAGCAATGTCGCCTCCCGATGTTGCCCGCAATAACCAATGGCAATTGGCACGTACTTATCTTAGCCCCATGCGTACGGCACCTTGCGACACTACTTGCACGAGGCCTTGCCGTTCTGTTGCCAAAACCCATTAGCCGCCACGAGCGATGTCGCCTCCCGATGTTGCCCGCAACAACCGATGGCAATCGGTACGTACTTTGCTTAGCCACATGCACATGGCACCTTGCGGCGCTACTTGCACGAGGACTAGCCGTTCCGTTGCCAGAAGCCATCAGCCGCCACGAGCGATGCCAGACACAACTCATAACAACCGATGGCAATCGGCTTGTACTTAGCTTAGCCCCATGCGCATGACACCTTGCGGTGCTAGTTGCACGAGGCCTCGCCGTTTTGTTGCCAAAAACCATCAGCCGCCATGAGCGATGTCTCTTCCCGATGTTGCCCACAGCAACCGATGGCAATCGAAACGTACTGAGTTTAGCCTCATGTTTGCGGCGCTACTTGCACGAGGCCTCGCCATTCCATTGCCAAAAGCCATCAGCCTCCACGAGCTATGTTGCCTCTCGATGTTGCCCGCAATAACCGATGGAAATCGGCACGTACTTAACTTAGCCACATGCGCATTGCACCTTGCGGCGCTACTTGCATGCGGACTAGCCGTTCCGTTGCCAAAAACCATCAGCCGCCACGAGCTATGCCGGACACAACTCATAACAATATATGGTAATCGGCACCTACTTAGATTAGCCCTATGCGCATGACACTTTGCGGTGCTACTTGCATGAGGCCTCGCCATTCCGTTGCCAAAAACCATAAGCCGCCACGAGCGATGTCTCCTCCCAAAGTTGCCCACAACAATCGATGGCAATCGAAACGTACTGGGTTTAGCCTCATGTTTGCGGCGCTACTTGAACAAGGCCTCACCATTCCGTTGCCAAAAGCCATCAGCCGCCACGAGCTATGTTGCCTCCCGATGTTGCCTGAAAGAACCGATGGCAATTGGAACGTACTGAGTTTAGCCCATATGCGCACGTCACCTTGCTCCGCTACTTGCACGAGGCCTCACCGTTCCATTGCCAAAAGCCATCAGATGCCACGAGCGATGCCAGATACAACTCACAACAACTGAAGGCAATCGGCACGTACTTAGCTTAGCCCCATGCGTACGGCACCTTGCGGCGCTACTTGCACGAGGCCTCGCCATTCCGTTTCCTAAAGCCATCAGTCGCCACGAGTGATGTTGCCTCCCGATGTTGCCTGCAACAACCGATGGCAATCGGCACATACTTAGCGTAGCCACATGCGCATGGTACCTTGCGGCGCTACTTGCACGAGGACTAGCCGTTCTGCTGCCAAAATCCTTCAGCCGCCACGAGCGATGCCAGACACAACTCATCACAACTAATGGAAATCGGCACGTACTTAGCTTAGCCCCATGCACATGACACCTTGCGGTGCTACTTGCACGAGGCCTTGCCGTTCCGTTACCAAAAAGCCATCAGTCGCCACGAGCGATGTAGCCATGGCACTGTGTCGGACGTGGCAGGACATAGCCATGGCATGATGCAGGACATGACGAGACATGGCAGGGCGTGGTCGTACGTGGCCATGGCCTGACGTTGGACGTGGCAAGACATGGCCATGGCAGGACGCAGGGCATGGCCATGGCATGGCGTCAGACATGGCAGGACATGGCCATGGCACGACACAGGCCATGAAAGGACATGGCAGGGCGTGGTCGTATGTGGCCATGGCGGGACGTCGGACGTGGTAGGACCCTGCCATGGCAGGACGCATGATATGGCAAGACGCTGGACATGCCCATGGCAGGACGCAGGACATGGTAGGACGCAGGACATGGCAGGGTGTGGCCATGGCACGACGTCGGACGTGGCAGGACTTGGCCATGGCAGGACGAAGGACATGGCTGGACTCAGGACATGGCAGGGCGTGGCCATGGCACGACGTCGGACGTTGCAGGACATGGCAGGTCGCAGGACATGGAAGGGCGTGGCCATGGCAAGGCATGGCAAGACATGGCAGGACGCAGGACATGGTGGGGCATGGCCATGGCACGGTGTCGGACGTGGCAGGAAATGGCCATGGCAGGACGCATGACATTGTAAGACATGGCGGGACACAGGACATGGTAGGACGTAGGACATGGCAGGGCATGGCCATGGCACATTGTCGGACGTGGCAGGACATGGCCATGGCAGGATGCAGGACATGACTGGACTCAGGACATGGTAGGACGTTGAACATGGCAGGGCGTGGCCATGGCACGGCGTCAGACGTCGCATGACATGGTAGGACGCAGGACATGGCAAGGCGTGGCCATGGCACAGCGTCGGATGTGGCAGGACATGGCCATGGCAGGACGCAGGGTATGGCAGGACGCAGGACATGGATGGACGCAGGACATGGCACGGCGTCAGACGTGGAAGGACATTGCCATGGCATGATGTAGGACATGATGGGACATGGTAGGGCGTGGTCGTATGTGGTCATGGCCCGACGTCGGACGTGGCAGGACATGGCCACGGCAGGACGCAAGACATGGCAGGGCATGGCCATGGCACAGTGTCGGACGTGGCAGGACATGGCCATGGCACGACGCAGGACATGACAAGACATGGCAGGGAATGGTCGTACATGGCCATGGCCCGACGTCAGACGTGGCAGGATATGACCACGGCAGGACGCAGGACATGGAAGGACGCAGGACATGGCAGGGCATGGCCATGGCACGGTGTCGGACGTGGCAGGACATGGCCATGGCATGATACAAGACATGACGGGACATGGCAGGGCGTGGTCGTACGTGGCCATGGCCTGAAGTTGGAAGTGGCAAGACATGGCCATGGCAGGACGCAGGACATGGCAGGGCGCAGGACATGGCAGGACATGGTAGGGCGTGGCCATGGCACGACATCAGACGTGGCAGGACATGGCCATGGCATGATGCAGGGCATGATGGGATATGGCATGGTGTGGTCGTACGTTGCCATGGCCTGATGTTGGACGTGGCAGGACATGACAGAACATGGCAGGACGCAGGACATGGCAGGACGCAGGACATGGCAGGACATGGCAGGACGTGGCCATGGCGCGACATCAGACGTGGCAGGACATGGCCATGGCATGATGCTGGACAAGATGGGATATGGCATGGTGTGGTCCTACGTGGCCATGCCCTGACGTTGGACGTGGCAGGACATGACAGAACATGGCAGGGAATGGTTGTACGTGGCAGGACATGGCCAGGGCAGGACGCAGGGTATGGCAGGACGCAGGACATGGATGGATGCAGGACATGGCACGTCGTCGGACGTGGAAGGACATTGCCATGGCATGATGTAGGACATGATGGGACTTGGTAGGGCGTGGTCATATGTGGCCGTGGCCCGACGTCGGACGTGGCAGGACATGGCCACGGCAGGACGCAGGACATGGTAGGGCATGGCCATGGCCCAGTGTCGGACATGGCAGGACATGGCCATGGCACGACGCAGGACATGACAGAACATGGCAGGGAATGGTCGTACGTGGCCATGGCCCGACGTCAGACGTGGCAGGATATGGCCATTGCAGGGCGTAGGACATGGTAGGATGAAGGACATGGCAGGACGCAGGACATGGCAGGGCATGGACATGGCACGGGGTCGAACATGGAAGGACATGGCCATGGCATGATGTAGGACATGATGGGATATGGCAGGGCGTGGTCGTACGTGGCCATGGCCCGACGTCGGACATGGTAGGACATGGACTCGGCAGGACGCAGGACATGGCAAGACATGGCCATGGCACAGCGTCGGACGTGGCAGGACATGGCAATGGCACGACTCAGGACATGACAGAACATGGCATGGAATGGTCATACATGGCCATGGCCCGACGTCAGACGTGGCAGGATATGGCCATGGCAAGACGCAGGACATGGCAGGACGAAGGACATGGCAGGACGCAGGACATGGCAGGGCATGGCCATGGCACGGTGTCGGACGTGGCAGGACATATCCATGGCATGATGCAGGACATGACGGGACATGGTAGGGCGTGCTCGTAGGTGGCCATTGTCTGACGTTGGACGTGGCAAGACATGGCCATGGTAGGATGTAGGACATGGTAGGACCCAGGACATGGTAGGGCATGGCCATGGCACGACGTCAGACGTGGTAGGACATGGCCATGGAAGGACGCAGGACATGGCAGGACATGGAAGGGCATGGCCATGGCACGGTGTCGGATGTGGCAAGACATGGCCATGGCATGATGCAGGACATGACGGGACATGGCAGGGCGTGGTCGTACGTGGCCATGGCCTGAAGTTGGACGTGGCAAGACATGGCCATGGCAGGACGCAGGACATGGCAGGACATGGTAGGGCGTGGCCATGGCACGACATCAGACGTGGCAGGACATGGCCATGGCATGATGCAGGACATGATGGGATATGGCATGGTGTGGTCGTACGTGGCCATGGCCTGACGTTGGACGTGGCAGGACATGACAGAACATGGCAGGACGCAGGACATGGCAGGACATGGCAGGGCATGGCCATGGCACGACATCAGACGTGGCAGGACATGGCCATGGCATGATGTAGGACATGATGGGACATGGTAGGGCGTGGTCGTATGTGGTCATGGCCCGACGTCGGACGTGGCAGGACATGGCCACGGCAGGACGCAAGACATGGCAGGGCATTGCCATGGCACAGTGTCGGACGTGGCAGGACATGGCCATGGCACGACGCAGGTCATGATAGGACATGGCAGGGAATGGTCGTACATGGCCATGGCCCGACGTCAGACGTGGCAGGATATGACCACGGCAGGACGCAGGACATGGAAGGACGCAGGACATGGTAGGGCATAGCCATGGCACGGTGTCGGACATGGCAGGACATGGCCATGGCATGATGCAAGACATGACGGGACATGGCAGGGCGTGGTCGTACGTGGCCATGGCCTGAAGTTGGACGTGGCAAGACATGGCCATGGCAGGACGCAGGACATGGCAGGACATGGTAGGGCGTGGCCATGGCACGACATCAGACGTGGCAGGACATGGCCATGGCATGATGCAGGACATGATGGGATATGGCATGGTGTGGTCTTACGTGGCCATGGCCTGACGTTGGACGTGGCAGGACATGACAGAACATGGCAGGATGCAGGACATGGCAGGACGCAGGACATGGCAGGA